>NW_015388603.1:138317-143098 GCF_001527695.2 Protobothrops mucrosquamatus
ACACTTCACGTGATCTTGATTCTCTCCCTCTGTTAATGCAGCCTAGCACTGTGTTGGCCTTTTTGGCAGCTGCAGCACACTGCTGGCTCATATTTAGGTGATTGTCCACTAGGACTCCGAGGTCCCTCTCACAGTTACTACTATTGAGCAAGGTGCCACCTATGCTGTACTTGTGCAATTGGTTTTTCTTGCCTAAATGGTTTTTCTTGCCTAAATAAATGGTATAGGGTTTCCTGCTTGAGCGGAGGGTTGGATTAGATGACCTCCAAGGTCCCTCCCAACTCAGATATTCTGTTAGTCTTCCAATAAATTGGCTTCTAAGAGTTGTGATTCTCATTCAGGTGATGCTTGCCACCAATAAATTGGCTTCTAAGAGTTGTGATTCTGATCCAGGTTATGCTTGCCCCTCATCCCATCTTCTGGGTTCTCCTTCTCAGATGACACTCCCGTGGCCACCGCCAAAAACATGCCCGGAGACAGTGCAGACCTATTTGGAGATGGAGGCGGGGAAGACGGTGGTGCCCCCAACGGCCGTCTGTGGAGGACGGTCATTATCGGGGAGCAGGAACACCGCATCGACCTGCAGATGATCAAGCCGTATATGAAGGTGGTAACTCATGGAGGTGAGAAGCTCTGGAGACACCATGAGGTCTCCAGCTAAGTCTTTGGAGGAGAAAGGAGCGGGCCCATCGGGTGGCTGAAGGCCCTTGTATTTCAGCAAGGGAACATCCGTGGCCAACTCACCAGGTCCATTCCCTCCATGCTTCTGTCTCTCTTAGGTTATTACGGGGAAGGCCTCAACGCCATCATTGTCTTCGCGGCTTGTTACTTGCCAGACAGCAATCTGCCTGACTACCATTACATCATGGAGAACCTCTTCCTGTAAGTGGCGGCTCTTCCTGTGTTCTGCAAAGGAGGGGAGGCTATCTTGTTGAGGCAAGATGGGTGTCATCTCTAAGATGGGAAATTTCACCTAAAAAAGGGTGGGTTTGCCCAATTCCTGGCCCTTTGGAGGTGCTTAAAAAAGGGCTGCTTTCTCCTCCCAGACTTCAACTCCCAGAATTCCCCAGCCAGCATGGTTGAAGACAGGTGGACTTCAACTCCCAGAATTCCTCAGCCAACATGGTTGAAGATGGGTGGACTTCAACTCCCAGAATTCCCCAGCCAGTCTGCTTTAAGAGGGGTGGACTTTTAACTCCCAGAATTCCCCAATCAGCCAGCTTTAAGAGGGGTGGACTTCAACTCCCAGAATTCCTCAGCCAGTGTGATTGAAGACGGGTGGACTTCAACTCCCAGAATTCCTCAGCCAGCGTGATTGAAGACGGGTGGACTTCAACTCCCAGAATTCCTCAGCCAGCGTGATTGAAGACGGGTGGATTTCAACTCCCAGAATTCCCCAGCCCATCATGGGGGATTCTGGGAGTTGAAGTCCACCTGTCTTAAAAGTTTCTAAGGTGGAAAAATCCCAATCTGAAAGGATACTCCAACTTTGTGTGACTTTTGATATATCTTTTTGGGGCTCACTTTTTCCTCACTTCTCTTTCTTCTCTTCCTCTCTGTTCTGGAAGATACGTGATCAGCAGTTTGGAGCTGCTGGTGGCCGAAGACTACATGATTGTGTATTTGAACGGCGCCACTCCACGGAGGAGAATGCCGGGCATCGGCTGGTTGAAAAAGTGCTACCAGATGATTGACAGACGGTAAGGAGGATCGATGCCATCAAAACCAGAATCTAAGTTACCCTTGGTTCAGTTGAGGAAGGGGCTGCCCTGCGTCTGCTCTTTTGCGGCAATGCTGACCCACTCTCCGTGGGGGGCGGGGGGGTGTCTGCATTTTCTCATATCCGAGCATTTTACTCCATCTTTTTAAATATGTTTGGCCTGGAATCCTCAGAGCAAGGCAATGATAATTGGGTCTTTTGGCCATAAATTTGATATATCTCTGCATATCTAACTATAACTCTCTATCTCTACCCCTATATCTCAATCTATCTATTTGTCCGTCCATCCATCCATCCATCCATCCATCCATCCATCCATCCATCCATCCATCCATCCATCCATCCATCCATCCATCCATCCATCCATCCATCCATCCATCTATCATCTGTCTGTCTGTCTGTCTGTCTGTCTATCCATCCATTAGTTTGATGCCATCCATTCAGTCATTTCTGATTCTTGACGGTTCTATGGACCACATCAAAAATTTAACACCAACCTGGCTTCCTTTTTAAGATTCGTAGTGGTACAGAATGTTCTCACTGAGGTGTGACTGTTTTAACCCAGTTTTGTTTTGTTTTGTTTTGTTTTGCGGAAAAAAATTGCATCGCCCTTCATTTTTTCACAGGCTACGAAAAAACCTGAAAGCGTTGATAATCGTTCACCCTTCCTGGTTCATTCGGACGGTGCTGGCGATATCTCGGCCGTTCATCAGGTAAAAAAATAAAAGCTGGAGCGAATCCCAGCTTGATACTTGGAAATGATTGCTTGTTTTTGGCCTCTCTTGGTTTCCATATGCCCTACGGTGAATTTAGCTTTTTCCTTGTTTTCCGGATACTTGCAGAAGTCCGGCAATGCTCCATTTCAGCTTGTCCCAAAGGTGTTTTTTCAAGAGGCAACTGGACTTTCTCGTTTTTATCAGACCAAGGTCGCTCTTTCGAAGACAGTAAAGTCCACATTTTTGGACAGAGAGGATCGTTGGTTTGAAAAGGGGTCCAAGAGGCCATCTAGGTCAAAACTGAGCAGTTTTTCTCTCAACAGAAGGGATAAGATAAGATAAGATAAGATAAGATAAGATAAGATAAGATAAAAGATAAGATAAAAGATAAGATATAAGATAAGATAAGATAAGATAAGATAAGATAAGATAAGATAACCTTTGTCATTTTTTTACTGTGGGCACAACGGCACACATCAAAAATGAAATTTAGTTGCCCGCTCTCAAAGTGAAACACATACATGACCCACACCTAAACATACTATATTCAACATATGTATAGACCCACACCCCTCCCTATACGTAGCAAATAAATATTAAACACTGTCCATCTTGAATATAAGCCAACACAGTGCTAGGCTGCATTAACAGAGGGATAGAATCAAGATCACGTGAAGTATTAATACCACTTTACAATCCCTTGGTAAGGCCACACTTGGAATACGGCATCCAGTTTTGGTCACCACGATGTAAAAAAGATGTTGAGACTCTAGAAAGAGTACAGAGAAGAGCAACAAAGATGATTAGGGGACTGGAGGCTAAAACATATAAGGAACGGCTGCTGGAATTGGGTATGTCTAGTTTAACAAAGAGAAGGACGAAGGGGGACAGGATAGCAGCCTTCCAGTATCTCAGGGGCTGCCCCCAAAGAAGAGGGAGTCAAGCTATTCTCCAAGGCACCTGAAGGCAGGACAAAAAGCAATGGATGGAAACTAATCAAGGAGAGAAGCAACCTGGAACTAAGGAGAAACTTCCTGACAGTTAGAACAATTAACCAGTGGAACAACCTGCCTCCAGAAGCGGTGAATGCTCCAACACTGGACGTTTTTAAGAAGAAACTGGACAGCCATTGGTATAGGGTTTCCTGCCTGAGCAGGAGGTTGGACTAGATGACCTCCGAGGTGCCTTCCAACTTTATCATTATTATTATTATTATAACGGAAGGAGGAAGCTTGAGAGTTCACAAGGTTAATGCTGTATGGAATGAAACTCTGGCTGAATCTGGATGTTCTGCTGCGGATACCACGGAGCCCCCTCCTCCCAGAAGGTAACAAGGAAAACCAGGTTGTGAAGAGGATGTGTCGTGTCCCAGACAATCTTACGGACCCTGCTCAAGCAACGCTTCTGTGCTATGTCCTGGATGGGAGGGAGGGAACAGCCAATGATCTTTTCAGCCATCCTCACCACTACGACGTCATCTATCTCCAGTCTACAACTCAGTCCTTTCTGCACTTTCAACAAGGCTCCACACCCATTTGCACCCCTCAGGTGACCCTGAAGACACAGATAAGCCTCCAGGTTGCCTCAACGACTCTCAGAGAGAGTACTAATGTCTCTCTTCTCTTCTAGTGTGAAATTCATCAGCAAAATCCAGTACGTTCACACCTTGGAGGAACTGGCTCACACGATTCCCATGGAGCACGTCCAGATTCCCGACGGCATCTTGCAGTAAGGCTTGTTGTATTTTCAGATCCTCAGAAACCTCACACTGTGGAGAAGAAGAAAAAAAAGAGTATACTGTAGTAATTAAAATAAGCAATGGTGCCCTTCTTTAGAGTAGATTTGGTTTCTTCCGGGGCGTTGTCGGGAGTTATAGTGCATGATGGTGTGGAAGACAGGATCGGTGTGTGTGTGTGTGTGTGTGTGTGTGTGTGTGTGTGTGTGTGTGTGTGTGTGCACCTGTGCAGGTAAAGGGGGATGTTAGCCCTGGGAGACTCCGTGCTGGGGGGCGCGTCCCCCTGGAGGCAGGGAAGGACTATAGTAGAGCTCTTGGGAATCCTTGCTAGCAAAAATCAGCTTGGAAGCTTGGGAGAAGCACCTGCTAGACCGGTGTTTCCTAACCTGGGCAACATGAAGACGGGTGGGGAATTCTGGGAGTTGAAGTCCACCCACCTTCCAGTTGCCTAGGTTGAGAAATACTGTATTAGAGGATGCTAAGCTAACTCAGTTCACAGAAATAACTATCAATAGTAGCAATAATAGCAATCTTCTTCTCCTCTTTCTTCTCCTCCTCCACCTTCTTTTCTCCTTCTCCTCCTCCTCCTTTTCCTCCTCCTCCTCCTCCT
>NW_015388603.1:147242-150407 GCF_001527695.2 Protobothrops mucrosquamatus
GAACGCCCCCCTGGTCACGGCCGACAAATGATCTTCCAATGTCAGCCGTGGATCCAGGAGGACGCCCAAGTTGCGTGCCCTCTCTGAGGGGGCCAAAATTTCACCCCCTATAGTCAGCGATGGAGTCAGCTGACTATGCCGAGACGCCGGCAACCACAGCCACTCGGTCTTGGAAGGGTTGAGCCTGAGTCTGTTCCTCAATCAAGAATGCCAGCAAGGACTGTGATGTGGAGGCTATTGTACATCTTGGCACTAACGATCTGTCCCAAAAAGATGTACTCTCTGTGCAGAATGACTTCCAGAGCCTGGGGCAGGAACTTAGCAGAATAGGCTGTAGGCTTATTTTTTCAGAGGTTTTACCGGTGTATAAGGAGCAAAATGGAAAAGGCCAGCGTATCGCACAATTCAATATCTGGCTAAAGGAGTGGTGTAAAGGGGAAGGCTTTGGATATATTAGTCACAATGTCAGCAGCTGGTCCAATGAAGAAATGTACAAAAGAGATGGTTTGCATCCATCAAAGAAAGGGACTGAGTTACTCGGCTATAAATTCACAGATTTTTCTGGAAGAATATTTAAACTAAACAGTGGGGACAGTGAGTTAATTGATATAGAACATCCCTGTCCCTGGCAATCTAAAAATTATAGGCCTATCAGTGCAGGTAACATAGATGTGTGTGTGGACAAGAATACCTCCAAGGTCCCGTCCAGCTTCTATTCTATTCTATTCTATTCTATTCTATTCTATTCTATTCTATTCTATTCTATTCTATTCCAATTTCTATTCTATTCTACTCCAATTTCTATTCTATTCTATTCTATTCTATTCTATTCTATTCCATTCCATTCTGTAATTCTATTCTATATCATTATTCTATTCTATTCTGTTCTGTTCTATTCCATTCCATTTCATTCTCTATCCTATCCTATCCTATCCTATCCTATCCTATCCTATCCTATCCTATTCTATTCTATTCTATTCCATTCCGTAATTCTATTCTATTCTATTCTATTCTATTCTATTCTATTCTATTCTATTCTATTCTATTCTATTCTATTCTATATTCTATTCCATTCCCATTATTCTATTCTATTCTATTCTATTCTATTCTATTCTATTCTATTCTATTCTATTCTATTCCATTCCATTCCATTCCATTCCATTCCATTCCATTCTATTCTATTCTATTCCACTTGTCTATTGAAGAGTCTCATTCATCGGAAAACAGATTTTTCCCACAGCCAGGGGAGAACCCCTAACATTCTCCCTGCCTTTGCTCTAGGTTCGAAGATGAGCGGAACCAGGCCAGGAAAGAGCGGTACGTGTCCTTCCGTACGTGGGCCAGGAGGGGGAGGAAGGGGAGGGTCACCCAGACCCACTGGGGGAGCACGTCCGGGAAGGGACCGTTTCATCCGGCCGTGCTCTCTTTCGTTCCAGGACAGAAGGAGCGAAACAGGACACGGCGGAGAGAGAGAGGTAAGCTTTCCCTGTCTCATGCCAGGGATGGTCAGAAGAAAGCTAAAAAAAATTGAGGGAGGCAGGAGACCCCTTTCCCCTCCCAGAGGCTAGTCAGAGATATCCGGGGCATGACAACTTCCCCGTGCTGGCTGGGGAATTCTGGGAGTTGAAGTCCATCCGTCTTCAGGAGGCCAAGGTTGAGAAACCCTTCCGTGCACCTGATGGAGGGAGCTGCAGATATCCCAAATTTAGGCCTTGGAACAAAACTGGCTCATTGGAAAAAGGGGCTCCCTCCGATCCTATCGCTACTCTGGATAGGTGAAGCTGTCCTGCCAAAGGACAAGGGGACCTAGGGGTGGCCGGAGACGTGAAGAAGAGAAGAGGAGGCTTGTAGCTCAGGGTTGAACTGTGAGTGGTCCTTGGTGCTGTCTCTGAGCTGGGTGGTTTTCTTGCAGACGTTTCATGACCCAACTAGGGAACATCATCAGTGCTAGAAGGGAAGAGGGTGTGTGGAGAGGAGGAAGAGGAGAAGAAGGAGGAAGGACTGTGGGGTCCTTGGTGCTCTGAACTTGCTTGTTTTCTCGCAGACTTTTCATGACCCAACTAGGTAACATCATCAGTGCTAGAAGGGAGAGGGGTTGGCAGAGAGGAGGAGGAGGAGAAAGAGAAGGAGGAGAGGGAGGAGAGGGAGGAGGAGGAGGAAGAGGAGGAGGAAGAGGATTGTGGGGTCCTTGGTGTTCTCTGAGCTTGGTTGTTTTCTCGCAGACTTTTCATGACCCAACTAGGGAACATCATCAGTGCTAGAAGAGGAAGGGGTTTGTGGAGAGGAGGAGGAAGAGGATTGTGGGGTCCTTGGTGTTCTCTGAGCTTGGTTGTTTTCTTCAAGATGTTTCATTTCCAAACTAGGAAACATCATCACTGCTAGAGCGGGGGGGGGATTGCAGAGAGGAGAAGGAGGAGGGTTGTGGGGTCCTTGGTGCTCTCTGAGTTTGGTGGGTTTTTTGCAGACATTTCATGACCCAACTAGGGAACCTCATCAGTGCTAGAAGGGAGGAGTGGGGTTTGTGGGAAGGAGGAGGAGGACAGTCGGGTCCTCGATGCTCTCTGACTTGATGGTTTCCTTGCAGACATTTCATAACCCAACTAGGTAACATCATCAATGCTGGAAGGGGGTTTGTTGAGAGGAGGAGGAGGAGGAGGAGGAAAATTGTGAGGTCCTGGTGCTCTCTGCAATTGGTGGTTTCCTTGCCGATGTTTCAGGACCCAACTAGGTATCATCATCAGTGCTGTCATTACCTTCCAGCACTGAAGATGTTACCTAGTTGGGTCATGAAACGTCTGCCAGGAAACCGCCAAGCTCAGAGAGCATCAAGGATCTCACAGATGTCCCCTTGGATGTAATTCAGAAGCTGGATCTTTCCCCTTCTCCTCTCTTTTGAGGCATGCAAGGGCCTTTTTTGGGGGGGGGGGTGTTTCATGACACAACGTCAGAGTGCTTCTTTTCCAAGGTTCAGGAGTTAGCTTTGCATTTCCTGCAGGAAAGGACTTCCCAAGACGACTGTATAGTTCGATCAACAAGGCTACCCCCAGATACCGATGATTATTGGCAGGAAATGGTTATTTTCTATACTGGGATAGGCCACCTTGGCTCTTTTATGACTCGTGGACTTCAACTCCCAGAATTCCTGAGCCAGCCATGCTGAGGGGA
>NW_015388603.1:150590-182529 GCF_001527695.2 Protobothrops mucrosquamatus
ATGCTGGCTCAGGAATTCTGGGAGTTGAAGTCCACGAGTCATCAAGAGAGCCATAGTTCCCCCATGCTGGCTCAGGAATTCTGGGAGTTGAAGTCCACGAGTCATAAAAGTCCCAAGGTTGCCTGTTCTATACTATTTCTGCCATGTGGCCAAATAACTCACCACTTCAAAGCAGTGTGTGTGTGTGGGGGGGGGCATCATTAGGTTCTCTGCCGGAGGACTCAAAATATCCTGGGCAGCCCAGAGTCAACTGGCATTTCCAAAAATAAATAAAATCAAATAAACGCATTTTCTAACATTTCTCAATACTTTGTCTAACTTCCAAAACAGGACTGCTGTTCCGTCAGAAGTTCAGGAAACAAGGTTTGGGATGTGTTTTTAATTAAAATGCACGTCTTTTTTTTTTAAATTTGTTATTTTTAAGAACGCCTTCTGTTTTAATTTTTGTGCTTTGCCCTTTTTAATGAAACCATCTCTTTAAGTTTGGGCATGAGTGTTGCTTTTAAAAGATTACAATCTCGTACCCTGAGTTAAGAACCAAGATATAATAATAATAATAGTAAAGTTGGAAGGGACCTTTGAGGTCATCTAGTCCAACCCCCTGCTCAGGCAGGAAACCCTATACCATTTCGGACAAATGGCTGTCCAGTCTCTTCTTAAAAACCTCCAGTGTTGGAGCATTCACCGCTTCTGGAGGCAGGTTGTTCCACTGGTTAATTGTTCTCACTGTCAGGAAGTTTCTCCTTAGTTCTAGGTTGCATCTCTCCTTGCTTAGTTTCCACCCGTTGCTTCTTGTCCTGCCTTCAAATGACTAGATGTCCTCCAAGGTCCCTTCCAACTTCATCATCATCATCATCATCATCATCATCATCATCATCATCATTATTATTATTATTATTATTATTATTATTATTATTATTATTATTATTATTATTATTATTATTTTCAGGGAAACATAGTAGTAGCTTGTGGTCTGGAAGTATTAACTCCGCCTAACTTTCTCCCTCTCTCTCCAACTCCTAGTATGTCATGAATCAGGATGGAGAGACAGAGGGAGCTGAAGAAACCCCTCCACCTGATAAGAGACCCTCCAACCACCATATACGTTCTTTTCCTGGCCTTCCGATCTTGTAAACATCTCGTCTTCTGGTCCATCAGAAGGAGCAACTTGCCGTTTCTCCATCACCCGAGGCAAAGTCAGCTTGTGAGACTCCATCCCACCACAAAGTTTGCCAACGAAGGAGTCCTTCCAGGAAAGGCACTGAGCCCTTGAGTTTCCAGAGAGATTCTGCATCTAGTCGAGAAAACGGAGATCTGGACGTTTACACGGCAAGGCTTTTCCTGCAGTTGCTGCAAGTCAGAAAGCGGCATAGCAACGCCAGCCTGGAAAGCACATTTTGCGTGCCAGATAATTGTAAAAAGAGATGTTTGCCTCATGCGTCGCTCTGTCCCGAACAGCTTAAGCCTTCTTCTGCTTTCAGAGGTGGTTTGCCTAGGCCTGTTCCGACAGACACGGAAAGCCGATCCCTCCTTAACCCTCGAATTGTGGGGAGGGGCTCATGCTGAGACCCCCTCCGGCAAATTATGTGAAATAGAACATTGATCCAAGCTTTCCTTTCGAAGGATTCTCTCTCTCTCTGCATCCTAAAATTCCCCAGAAGTAAAGAATGTCCTTCAACCGTCAGCGTCAAAATGCAATTAGGGCTTTGATTGTTTTTACGACACCGGACAATCACCCTCTCCCCTTTTGTATCCGGATGGGATAGAAATTGCAAACACACCAAGATTTCCTAGAACAAGCAAAAAAAAACAGGAAAGGAAGCAGGCTTTCACCAGCCCGAGTCACAACGTGCAAACATTAAAAACAAGATGCACGGTTTTTCCTTGAGTTTTCGGTACTGCCTTTCTTTCCAGCACAATAAACGTGAGGAGGGCTATCCAGTGGGAATAAAAACATGGACAAAGTGATTTAGTGGGAGAGGCCTGGAATGAGGAGCTTAGTGATCAGATCTGGACTCAGTTTGGGGACACACAGATCCCTCCCTCCCTTAAAATAGGATCTGGAAATCTTTTTTCTTGCCTACATCTCTTGGAATGTTAACAATATCGGTCCAGCCTCCACCTGTTGTTCAGCACTGCAGGAAATTGCGGTAGGATTCTTGGCGCAGCTTCTCACCGAAATGTTATTTCAATCCAGGAAGTTACAAAAAGGTACTTAACTGTAAGGCAAAGAAAAGTTAACAGCAGAAGCCAACCGAAGGAGAATTCCCTCGTGGTTGCAAACAGGAAAATATCACCTCTCTTTTATTAGGAGGCCATCCTGTGTGTGCTGGTCCATTCATGCGCAATCGTTGAACATTACAAAAAAGGAGAGAGAGAGAAAAGACTTCACAATCCACTGTACACATTTTCAGAATTGCTTTCTCTTTTAACGCCTTGTAAATAAGCAGCAAAACAACGTTGGGGACAAATTGGAACTGTTAAAAAAAGTCGCTTGGATCAACGGCAAAAGAGCCCAGACAATTTCTGAAGCGGTTTTAGGTCGCTGCTCTGTTTAGCCAGGACTGCATCATCCATCTGAAAAGGACCGTTTTTTTGAGGGGGATGGCGGATACAGAGAAAGGGGATTTCCTCACTGGAGGAAACCCACCTGGTGGGAAATGCCGGGGATTATAAGTTAGGATTTGGTCCCAAAGGTGCTTTTTTCAGGAAGCAACTGGACGTTCTTGTTTTGCCTTTGAAGACGTTTTGCTTCTCCTGCAGGAAGCTTCTTCCGCTCTGACTGGAAGGTAGGGAATGGAAGGATTTATACTCCTTGCAGACAGCTGGTCATTTGCATTCTTTTAGAGGGTCGTTGAGGCCACTTGGAGGTTTATCTGTGTCTTCAGGATCACCTGAGTGGTGCAAATGGGTGTGGAGCCTTCATGGAACTGTTGAAAGGACTGTGTTGTGCACTGGAGATAGATGGTGTTGTTAGCAGTTCCAAACAAGGCTCCAGACCCATTTGCACCAGTAAGGTGACCTTGAGGGCACAGAGATAAACCTCCAGGTGGCCTCAACGACTCTCTAAAAGAAGGCAAATGACCAGCCGTCTGCAAGGAGTATAAATCCTTCCCTTCCCCACCATCCATTCAGAGCCGAAGAAGCTTCTTGGAGGAGAAGCGAAACATCTTCAGAGAAAAAACAAGAAAGTCCAGTTGCCTTTTGCAAAAGCATCTTTGGGACAGCCACGATCTGGATGACTCAGAGCTAGGACCATGTATGCGCAAAGCGAGTGTTGTGTTGTTCACAGAGAACGTATCACGGTATGTTTGGAAACCCAGCCCTGCAGAAGCATTTTAAGGGAACCTGCGATTTCCCCATTATTATTATTTTTATCGTTTTACAGGATATTTCGCCTGTCTTCTGTGCATGCAACTTGCTGTCCGTTTAGTTTTTGGAAGTATGGAAGGACCTTGGAATTGTAGGGATTAGAATGGGAGAAGGATTGGAAAGGACTAGGACGGGGGGTAGGCAACCTGGGCTCTTTTATGACTCATGGACTTCAACTCCCAGAATTCCTGACTCAGGAATTCTGGGAGTTGAAGTCCATGAGTCATAAAAGAGCCCAGGTTGCCTACCCCTGGACTAGGAGTTGGCAGCCTTCCAGATGTTGAGTTGCATCTCTCTCATCAACCCTGTTATTAGCCATCCTGGCTAGAGTTGATGGGAGTTGCTGGTCCAACGTCCACTGGGATGAAGGCTTAAGGCCCTCCCCTTCTTCTGTCTGAACAGAGATGGAAATAAAAACTGGTCCAGTAGCTGTTTTCTACTTACTTCTCTGCGAATTAGTCACAGATAAGCCAACATCTGAAGTCAAACAATAATCTAAATGAGTGTTAAAAGTTTTTATTTCTCCACTGGCCTAGGGTTGAGCAGGGCTGTCTCAAAGGTTACGATTTTGAGCAGGAAATGCCCAGTTTCAACACGAAAAATACAATGTCGTCCAATTAATGGAGCTTCCTTGAAGACGTAAACACGGAGGAAGAATTTTTCTGGACCATTTTTTTCAAGGCAAATATAGAAGCCCCTGGTTTAAAATTGCCCTGAAGGGGATTTAGGTAAGGAAATGTCCACAGGTTGTGCTTAGGGTTTGTGGGTATGTGTGTGTGGGTGTTCAAATTCGGATCGCAACTCAATCCAGCTTGAGTTGGATTCAAATTCCTGAGCGATTTGGGACCGTCTACAATTCCCAGGATCTTGTCGGCGTCTTCTCCAATTAAAGCCCAAATGGAAATAACTGAAAACGTTATACATTCAGGAAAATGGTTATTAAAAGACACGTAATTACAGAAAAATGCTTCTGATAAGATCATGTACACCAAATGCAAGTGCTTAACAATTCAGAAATGGACTTGAAAGAGTTGGAACGTGATAAAAAGCCAATTCAATCCTAAATTGCGTTAACAAAGGGATTCAGTCAAGATCACATGAGGCACTAATACCACTCTATAAAGCCTTAGTAATAGTAAAACCTAGAATAACGGCATCCAGTTTTGGTCACCACATTGTAAAAAAGATGTTGAGACTCTAGAAAGTGCTGAGAAGAGCAACAAAGATGATCAGGGGACTGGAGGCTAAAACATGATAAAGAACAGTTGCTGGAATTGGGTATGTCTAGTTTAATGAAGAGAAGGACGAGGGGTGACAATATCTCAGGGGCTGCCACAAAGAAGAGGGGGTCAACCTATTCTCCGAAGCACCTGAAGGCAGGAGAAGAAGCAACGGATGGAAACTAATCAAAGAGAGAAGCAACCTGGAATTAAGGAGAAATTTCCTGACAGTGAGGACAATTAACCAGTGGAACCACCTACCTCCAGAAGCTATGAATGCTCCAACACTGGAAGTTTTTAAGAAGAGACTGGACAGCCATTTGTCTGAAATGGCATAGGGTTTCCTGCTTGAGCAGGGGGTTGGACTAGTAGACCTCCAAGGTCCCTTCCAACTCCTATTCTATTCTATTCTATTCTATTCTATTCTATTCTATTCTATTCTATTCTATTCTATTCTATTCTGTTCTCCATTCCATATTCTATTCTATTCTATTCTATTCTATTCTATTCTATTCCATATTTTCTATTCCTATTCCTATTCTATTCTATTGTATTCTATTCTATTGTATTCTATTCTATTCTATTCTATTCTATTCTATTCTATTCTATTCTATTCTATTCTATCCTAAACTTCTCAGTCTAATTTTACAGCCCTGGGATTTTTGAGTGATATGCATCCATCTACCAGATACTTACTGTACAACATCAAGCAAAGGTGATGGAGGTCCACCAAGTGATAGTTCGGAGATTGGGACGGTATCTTTTATCCCTTGTAAAAGTTTGTGGAAAGACTCTCCTGAGCCTGAGATATGTCTTGCTCTACGCTGAAATTTGGTAGCTGTCAGCCATGATACAAGAAAAGAAGAAACAATAGACTTTTGACTCTAATCAGCTGACGTCAGGCTGTCTTCTCCAGCTGTTTTGGTACCTGGCTTTTGGGAGACATCTGCATGGCCTGATCGAGGAGATGTCCACACCGGTTGGTCAAAAAGTCAAGACGGCAGCTATGAAGATTCATAGAATTTTAGAACTGAAGGTGACCTTGGAGGTCATCTAGCCCAACCCCCTGCTCAAACAAGAGACCTTATATCATTCTAGACAAATGGCTGTCCAGTCTCTTCTTTAAAAAATCTCCATTGTTGGAGCATGCACCACTTCTGGAGGCAAGCAGTTCCACTGATTAATTGTTCTCGCTGCCAGGAAATTTCTCATTATTTCCAGTGTGGCTCTCCCACTGGAGCTTCTTCTGGTTTTAGATCGGTTACGCTGCCAAAATTATCTTGACTTTTCTGACAAGCATCTGGGGACATCCCAGCTTATCGTTTTAAATATTTACACAGCCTCCTCTCTTAAATCCCAATCCAGCTTCACAAAAACCCAACCTTCGAAAATTTTAACGATTTGCAAATGTATGTTTTTGTAGAAAACATGGATAGAACATGCATGGAACAATTAACCAGTGGAACAACCTGCCACCAGAAGCTGTGAATGCTCCAACGCTGGAAGTTTTAAAGAAGAGACTGGACAGCCATTTGTCCGAAATGGTGTAGGGCAGGGGTAGGCAACCTTGGCTCTTTTATGACTCATGGACTTCAACTCCCAGAATTCCTGAGCCTGCTATGCTGGCTCAGGAATTCTGGGAGTTGAAGTCCACGAGTCATAAAAGAGCCAAGGTTGCCTACCCCGGGTATAGGGGTTCCTGCCTGAGCAGGGGGTTGGACTAGATGACCTCCAAGGTCCCTTCCAACTCTATTATTCTGTTCTTTTGTGTGACTTCCTTGTTAGAATTCCTGTTTGCTGTTCTCTCTCTGAAAGTTAGTTAATTCAAAGTGCAGTTATGGCCTCTACCTAGTGTCAGTTTGATTGTTGCGATGTGGGTGCACAGA
Organism: Protobothrops mucrosquamatus; assembly: GCF_001527695.2. Classification (NCBI taxonomy): domain Eukaryota; kingdom Metazoa; phylum Chordata; class Lepidosauria; order Squamata; family Viperidae; genus Protobothrops; species Protobothrops mucrosquamatus. Next base: position 157,069 of record NW_015388603.1, read on the forward strand.
AGGAACAAAATAAAAAAACCACCAATTATCCCAAATTCACCACTTACTTGTTTTTTTTTTAGTCAGGAGTCTAAAAAAAAGGTAGTCCTTGACTTAACAATTGTTCGTTTAGCGACTGAAATTACAACAACACTGGAAGAAAAATGACTTACGACCGATTATCGTATGTACAGCATCCACACAAGTTAACATGATCAACATTTGGGTGCTTGTCAACCTGCATGTATTTACGATTGGTTGCAGCATCCTGGGACCCTCTTCCCAGGCAGCTTCTGACAAGCCAAATCACCGGAGGAAGCAGGATTTATTTAATAACTGTGGCAAAAAATATATATCATAAAATCAGTTGCGATTCACTGCTCAGCTGCCTTGCTCAGCACAATTATTTGGGTTCTAATTGTCATGGGGTATCTGTGGTATGATCAGATAGGAGAAAGAATATCCAGATTTTTGCCTTGAAGTAGCCAGCCTTTTTTTTATTTTTATTTTTTGCAGAAACAAGCTGGAATTGGTCTATGGAGATACTCAATCATCCAGGTCATGGTTGTTCCAAAGGTGTTTTTATTTTTCCAGAGGCAACTGGACTTCCTTGTTTTTTCTTTGAAGACGTTTCGCTTCTCATCCAAGAAGCTTCTTCAGCTCTGACTGGATGGTGGGGAAGGGAAGGATTTATACTCCTTGCAGATAGCTGGTCATTTGCATTCTTTTAGAGCAGACATGTCAAACACGGCCCGCGAAGTGGTTTCATGTGGCCCGTGAAGCCATCCTGGAAACAGTGAGGAAACGGCCCCCGCTGCCTTGGCCCCGGCCCAGGATTCCCGGGAGCCAATGTACAATTTTGTGGTGGCCATCTTGGCACTTGCCCCAGTGGACCATGCCTTGGCGCTTGCCCCGGTCCCACCCCCTTCTGCCAGAGACCCTCAGATCTGTCCCACTCCTGCCCAGGCCTCCACAGGCCCCCTTGACACGAACAATGTAGAGCTGGCCATGCCCACCCAGTAGGCCACACCCACTCCATCCACGCCCACCCACTAGGCTGCACCCACTCTGGCCACACCCACCTGGCCCCCCAAGAGCAACTGCCATGCTGATGCGGCCCTCAGTGAAATTGAGTTTGACATCCCTGTTTTAGAGGGTCGTTGAGGCCCCTTGGAGGATTGTCTGTTTCCTCAGGGTCACCTGAGTGCTGCAAATGTGTGTGGAGCCTTCTTGGCTGCAGACTCCACACCCACTTGCACCACTCAGGTGACCCTGAGAACACAGATAAGGCTCCAAGTGGCCTCAACGACTCTCTAAAAGGATGCAAATGACCAGCGGTCTGCAAGGAGTGTAAATCCCTCCCTTCCCCACCATCCAGTCAGAGCTGAAGAAGCTTCTGGGATGAGAAGCAAAATGTCTTCAAAGAAAAAACGAGAAAGTCCAGTTGCCTCCTGAAAAAAAAAAAGCACCTTTGGGACAAGCTGGAATTGGAACACAATAGGAACATGTAAGACGAACAAAAGAAAAAAGAAAAAAAAGGAACACTTGACAGTTGCGATTGTGCTGTTGTGCAAGGAACAGAAGAGACCCCTTTGTTTTGCCTTGTTTCTGTCGGAAATAATTATTTTACATTACCCTGTGATAAAGAGGGTCTGTTTGGAGCATTCGGATACACAGAAGAGGAGTTTCAGGCACTTAAGACACGGGTGCTTGTGACCATCAACATGGCTTACTATGGGGTGCGTTTTGTGCAGCGGGGATTGTGTGTTGCTTGTGGGTTTGAAGTTCGTATACAAAGGTGTCCTTGGAACAAGCAGTTGGGTGTTCAGGTAGTCCTTGGACTTAACGACCAGCCACTTAATGGCCGTGAGTAGCTTGTGGGTTTGAACTTCATATACAAAACTTTCCTTGGAACAAGCAGTTGGGTGTTCAGGTAGTCCTCGGACCTACGACCAGCCACTTAATGGCCATGTGTTGCTTGTAGGTTTGAAGTTCGTATACAAAGCTCTCCTTGACACAAACAGGTTTGAACTTTATATACACAGCTCTCCTTCGTACAAGCAGTTGTGTGTATAGGTAGTCCCTGACTTACGACCTTAATGACCAACGGACCTCCCCAGAGCTACTTATGACTCAGTTTCGGGGTTCTGATATAAAAGGAAAATCTTAACAGATTCCACCAATTTCAAACTTATCCAAATTAAGTCTTATATTCTTTTGATTTCAATATATTTCTGTTCCCCCTGAAAGGCTTAATTCACCGCTTCCGTCTGCAGGAGGGTGGGGCAACGGTCCCCCACCTTCTTACTTTTGGAGGCTTTTTGCTTCTTGGGTTTTTTTCTTCTTCCAGGAAATCAATTTCCAAATAGAAGAGAGAAAATCGCTGTTCTTACCCAGTTCCAAACCCGTTGTTTACAGTCAGCTTCAAGTAGTACTTTTGGACTTCGGTTGCTTGGGCTAGATTGGGAAGTTAAGCTAGCCTTTCTCCTGCCGATTTCTGGAGGGCTTTTTCCAAATCGATCGGATCGACTGTCATCTCTGTGCAATCGGCGGGACTTCCCCCCCTTCTATGTTGCCTCTACGGGGCAACTTCAGGCCCATTTGGGGTCCCCTGGCAGGCAGAAATCAGCCGTAGGGTGTGGAGCCCCGTGATCCCTCGGCTGCTGCACTACTGCGCAAAACCGGAAATCTCAGTTACGGGGTTCTGACAGCCGCCTCCACCACTCCCCCTAGTGGCCACACGATCACATTTTGGGCCTTTGGCAACTGGCCCACATTTACGTCCGTTTGCAGCATCTCATGATAGCTGACCACAACTTTTAGCATTGTTTTGTTTGCGGGAAACTAGTATTTACTTCCAGTTTCCGGCAAACCCCCCTCCCACCCAAAAAAACCCCTGCCCACTGGGTTGGTTTAGTGACCGCCACATTTGCTTAACGACTGCCAGAAAATTCATAGAATTGGGCATGGTCCTGCAGGGACCCACTTAATGACCGCCACAGCTTACAAGCGCAGTTTCTGGCTGAATTTGTGGCAGTAAGTCGAGGACCGGCAGCGCCATCTCCTTCAATGAGCGATTGATTTTGTTTATTCGATTTATACGCCGCCCATCTGGTGGTTCCAAGCGGCTCTGAGTGGCTAATTAAGTTATTAATTCCAGAACGTTTCCAGAAATCACATCAGCTTCTGTCCTTTCACACCAGTGATTTAGGAGAGGCAAAGACTGTGGGTTGCTTCAAGGTCACCCAAGATGTTTCATGACCTCCCCAAGTCCTACTTTTGCTGTAGCAGCAAAAGAAAAACTGAGAGAAAGAAGGAGAGAGGGAGGGAAGGAGGGAGACAGAAAGAAAGGGAGAGAGAAGAGAGAAAGGAAAGAAAGAAAGGGAGAGATGGAGAGAGAATGAGAGAGAAAGAAAGATAGAAAGGGAGGGAGACAGAAAGAAAGGGGAAGGAAAAAGGGAGAGAAAGAAAAAGAAAGAGAAAAAAGAAAGAAAGAAAGAAAGGGACAGATAGGGAGAAAATGAGAGAGAAAGAAGGAGGGAGGGAGGGTGACAAAGGGAGAGAGGGAAAGAAAGAAAAAGAAAAGGGAGAGAGATAGAATGACAGAGAAAGGAAGGGAGAGAGAGAGAAAGATAGGGAGAAGGAGAGAGAGTTTGCAAAACATTCCCATGTTCTTTTTGGCTTTGGAGACTTGTTCACTGGTTTCATCTCTGTGTCAATGGAGAAATATGTACACATGTAAAATCCACATGTAAATACCCATGGGTTTTTGTACAGTTCCCTGTAATTATCAATGGAGCATGTCAAAATATCAAACTCTGATGCCAAGACAGGGTACAACACCCATGCATTCCCCCCCCCATTAAAGTGGATGTCTTCTGTTGGAAATACAACAGCTTGTATCGTTCATTAAGGCTATATTAAACATGTCTGTACTTAGTTGGCTTAACCTGTATAAGATAACCATCCCTATCAAGTATGTTACGTTATTGTCATTCTTCTTCTTCTTCTTCTTCTTCTTCTTCTTCTTCTTCTTCTTCTTCTTCTTCTTCTTCTTCTTCTTCTTCTTCTTCTTCTTCTTCTTCTTCTTCTTCTTCTTCTTCTTCTTCTTCTTCTTCTTCTTCTTCTTCTTCTTCTCCTTCTCCTTCTCCTTCTCCTTCTCCTCCTCCTCCTTCTCCTTCTCCTCCTCCTCCTCCTCCTCCTCCTCCTCCTCCTCCTTTGCTGTTTGAAGCCTAAGAAAATTCAAATATTTCATTAAAACTTCCGAGCCTTCCGTGAGATGCTTCTTTTCCTGTTGTAAGTTTAAAAAGTGCCGTTTTGATTCTCCCTGTTTCTTTTCGCAAGGATTTTAGCAGAAATGGCTAATTTAAGGCAATGAGGACAATTTTCCAACTCATGCTTCTTAATGCTTCAAGGGTGGGAGAATGCCTTGGAGAAAGAGTATTCCATGGGGTTTCAAATGGGAGCCCGGTTTCTTCTGTAGGGTTGGACTAGAAGACCTCCAAGGTCCCTTCCAGCTTCTCTTCTCTTCTCTTCTCTTCTCTTCTCTTCTCTTCTCTTCTCTTCTCTTCTCTTCTCTTCTCTATTCCTAATCCTAATCCCATTCCATTCTATTCCATTCCATTCTATTCTATTCTGTATTCCTATTCTATTCTATTCTATTCTATTCTATTCTATTCTATTCTATTCTATTCTATTCTATTCTATTCTATTCTATTCTATTCTATTCTACTTTACCCTACCCTACCCTACCCTACCCTACCCTATCCTATCCTATCCTATCCTATTCTATTCTGCATTCTACTCTGTTCTGTTCTATTCTAGTTCAGAGAAAGTGTGCTAATGGTTGAGTTGTCCCTGGAATGGCAGGCTCAGGAGTTGGGACTATGAAGTTCTCCAGAACATTCATAATTCACCTTTGGAATTTGCTACCATGAGCAGTGGAGCTGCCTACCAGTTTGTTGTTGTTAGTTGCGAAGTCGTGTCCGACCCATCGCGACCCCATGGACAACGTTCCTCCTGGCCCTCCTGTCCTCTACCATCTTCTGGAATGGACTACCAGTTTAGCTAATTTCAAAACTAGAAAATAAAAAAGACATTTCCTGTCAGTGAGGATAATTATCCAGTGGAACGGAGGTTGCCTTCAGAAGTTGTGGGCGCTCCATCACTGGAGTCTTTTAAGGAGACTGGACAGTCATCTGTCAGGAATAGTATAGGGTCTCCTGCTTGAACGAGGGGTTGGACTAGAAGACCTGCATGGTTCCTTCCAATTCTGTTACCCTGTTTCATGAAAAGGACTGGGGGTGACATGATAGCAGTCTTCCAATATTTGAGGGGCTGTCTCAAAGAAGAAGGGGGTTAACCTATTTTCCAAAGCAACTGAAGGCAGGACAAGAAACAATTGTTGGAAAGTGACCAAAGAGAGAAGCAACCTGGAATTAAGGAGAAAGTTCCTAACAGTGAGGACAATCAACCATGGAACAGCTTGCATTCAGAAATCGTGGGCGCTCCATCACTGGAGATTTTAAAGAAGAGACTAGACCAGTGATGGCGAACCTTTTAGAGACCGAGTGCCCAAACTGCAACCCAAAACCCACTTATGTATCACCAAGTGCCAGGTGGGCTTGGCCCACTGGGTGGGCATGGCTGTGGTAGTCATGGCAGACTGGGTGGATGTGGCCAAATAGGCATGGTCACCTTGATGTTGCTCATAGGGAGGGATGCCTGTGGGGGCCGGGCAGGGTTGGGGGAGATCCAGGGGGTCTCTGGCAGGTGGGGTGGTGGGCAGGCAGCTTGTCCTGCAGGGTGAGGGGAGGCAAGGCGAGGCAGGGCGGGGGTGCCATTGTCACAGGGCAAGGCGATGCAGGGGCCAGGGTGGCGGCTGCCTGACACCATCGGCCCCCACACACAGAGGCCAGCAAGCGCATGGGGGCCAACAGTGTCTGTCAGCAGCCACAGCCTGCCAGCCCCTCGACCAGCACACTCTGGGGCTCCGCAGCCCGCTGCCAGCAGTTCAGAGAAGCCCCCTCTGAGCTGGCTGGCCGGCCAACAGCTGAGGAGGCGATGCAGTGGGTCGTGCCCGGAAAAAGGAGAGCATGCGAGGCCAGGAGGGACCGGACGGGGAGGGAGGGAAACCAGTCGTGCTGGGATGCATCCGGCCACGTGGGACCTCGGCGAGTTAGTGGGCAGCTGGTTGAAGAGGGATGGTTGCCATCTCTGGGCCATGGCGCGCGTGCCCACAGAGAGGGCTCTGAGTGCCGCCTCTGGCACGCGTGCCATTGGTTCGCCACCACTGGACTAGACAATCAGTTGTCTGAGATGGTATAGGTTCTCCTGCTTGAGCAGGGGGCTGGACTAGAGGACCTCCAAGGTCCCTTCCATCTCTGTTAGTCTGTTGTTTGCCATTGGTGCCTGCACCCCCAGCTGTCTGTTTTGAGTCCTCCATGGTCTTCAGTTCATCATAGAAGATGAGTCCTTGAGATGGGGTGATCCTTGGGAGGGTGTGATGGCCTCTCGGCGCTGTTTGGCTGACCCATCCCTCCTGGCTCTCAGGAACGTGACCAGCGAATGCGCCCGTGGCCTTTTGAAGCACACCGTGTCATAATAACTGTGACTGACCGAGTGAGAGCAGGATTAACTGATACTTTCGGGGAAATATAAAACGTGCAACCGGAAGACCTATGCCTTTTGTGACACCCACGTGGGCTTCTCACGGGCTGCTGTGATTTTCCACAAGGACTTTGGTAGTTATTCTGGATTCCCCCCCCCCCCACTTTCACGGTTCTTGGTGTTTCTTCATTTATTAAGATGCATCCACTTTTTGGGAGGGAAAGGAAGAAAGGAAGAAAGAAAAGAAAGAAAGAAAAGAAAGAGAAAGAAAAAAAGAAAGAAAGAAAAGGGAGAAAAGGAAAAAAGGAATGAAGGAATGAAGGAAGGAGAAGAAAAGGAGGCAGGAAGGAAGGGAGGAAAAAGAAAGGAGAAAGAAGAAAAAAATGGAGGGAGGGAGAGAGAAGAAAAAACAAAAGAAAAAAGTAAATGAAGGAAAAAAGGAAGTGGAAGGAAGGAAAGAGGAAGGGGAAAGAAAAAGGGAGGGAGGAAAAAAGGAAGAAAAGAAAGGAAGTGGAGAAAAAAGAAAGGGAGGGAGGGAGGAAAAGAAAGAAAAGGTAAAAGGAAAGAAAGGAAGGGGAAAGAAGGAAAGAAGGAAAGAGGGAGGAAAGAAAGAGAAAAAAGGGAAAGAAGGAAGGAAGGAAGAAAAGAAAGGAAGCAGAAAAAAGGAAAGGAAAGGAAAGGAAAGGAAAGGAAAGAAAGAAAGAAAGAAAGAAAGAAAGAAAGAAAGAAAGAAAGAAAGAAAGAAAGAAAGAAAGAAGGAAGGAAGGGCCATGGTGGCGTAGTAGTTAGAGTGCAGTATTCCAGGCTAACTCTGCCCACTGCCAGGAGTTTGATCCTGACGGGCTCAAGGTTGACTCAGCCTTCCATCCTTCTGAGGTCAGTAAATTGAGGACCCAGATTGTTGGGGGCAAGAGGCTGATTGTAAATCGCTTAGCCTGTAAAGCACTATGAAGTGGCATATAAGTCTAAGTGCTATTGCTATTCTCTCCCTCTCTCCTTCCTGTGTGCCCTTTTCTTTCTACCTTTCTTTTCTTTCCTTCCCTCTACTCTCTCCTTCCTTCCCTTCTTTTTCTCCATTTTTTCTTTCTCTCCTGCTCCCTCCATCTCTTATTTCCCTTCTCTTTTCCTTCCTTCCTTCCTTCCTTCCTTCCTTCCTTCCTTCCTTCCTTCCTTCCTTCCTTCCTTCCTTCCTTCCTTCTTTCTTTCTTTCTTTCTTTCTTTCTTTCTTTCTTTCTTTCTTTCTTTCTCTTCCTTTCTCTTGTAAAGAACCCTGGTGGCGCAGTGGTCAGAATACAGCATTGCAGGCTGACTCTGCCCACAGAGCCAGCAGTTCGATCCTGACCGGCTCAAGGTTGACTCAGCCCTCCATCTTTCCGAGGTCGGTAAAATGAGAACCCAGATGGTTGGGGGCAAGTAGGCTGACTCTGTAAACCGCTTAGAGGGGGCTGTAAAGCACCTGTGAAGCGGTGTGTTTCTATTATTAACTGCCGTAAGGTACTGTAACAACTCAGAAAGTCAACAAATTCAACATCACAAATAGTGAAGGAAAGAGGAATAAAAAAGAGAGAGAAAAAAATCCAGGGTTGGGAGCATGCATGGAGAGTGAAGAAATGTTGCTGATAAACGCAAAGAGAGGAAAAAAAAGGTATTTAATAGATAATCTCCTAGGAAAATTTGTCTGGAATGGTATAAGGAAGACCTGGACATTTCATGGACCCCGGACTATATCTGGCCTTTTGGCTGTCCTTGTCCAGCCTGCGTGAAGTCAATTGGAAATTAGAAATCAAATGTAAATAAGACATAACGTGCATTCTTACCAGCAGCAGCTAATCGAATCCAGGTCATTGGCTGCTGTTTTGTATAAAGCAATAAGATTAATTTTGAGCAGAATTAACTTCAGCCTGTAGCTTCGGTCCTCCACACGTGGGCCTTTGGGAAAATTAATGGCCCACCCCTGGCATAAGATCTGCTTGAATGGGGGTGGGGTGGGGGTGGGCTAAAAGAAAGCAGTTTGGTCTAGTGGTTAAGGTACCAGGCCAGAAAGCAGGAGACTGTGAGTTCAAGTCCTGCCTTAGCCATAAAAGCCAGCTGGGTAACTTTGGGCCAATCACTAGGAGATGGTGAATTCTAGCCCGGTCTAGAGTCATGGGCGACCTTGGGCCAACCACCAGGAGACGGTGAATTCTAGCACCATCTGAATCATGAAAGTTGACTGGGCGACCTTGGGCCAATCACTAGGAGATGGTGAATTCTAGCGTCATCTGAGTCATGAAAGTCGACTGGGCGACCTTGGGCCAATCACTAGGAGATGGTGAATTCTAGCGTCATCTGAGTCATGAAAGTCGACTGGGAGACCTTGGGCCAACCACCGGGAGATGGTGAATTCTAGCCCCGTCTGAATCATGAAAGTCAACTGGGAGACCTTGGGCCAATCACTAGGAGATGGTGAATTCTAGCCCCGTCTGAGTCATGAAAATCGATTGGGTGACCTTGTGCCAACCATCAGGGGACAGTGAATTCTAGCGCCATCTGAGTCATGAAAGTTGACTGGGTGACTTTCAGCCAACCACCAGGAGATGGTGAATTCTAGCCCCGTCTGAGTCATGAAAGTCGACTGGGCGACCTTGGGCCAACCACCAGGAATTGGGGAGTTCTAGTCCCACCTTAGCCCTGAAAGCCACTTAAGTGACATTGGGCCCACCAGGAGACAGTAAGTTCTAGTCCCACCTTCCTTATGAAAGCTAACCGGGTGACTTTGGGAAAGTTACTCTCTCTCTCTCCAGCTACCTCACAGGGTTGTCGTTGTGGGGAAAATAGGAGGACGTAAGGTGTGTTGGATCTGTTTGCCACCTTAAGTGATTTGTAAAGCATAATAAAGCATAATATGAGACAGCCATGTGCTGCAGCTGCCAAAAAGGCCAACACAGTGCTAGGCTGCATTAACAGAGGGATAGAATCAAGATTATGTGAAGTGTTAATACCACTTTACAAGGCCTTGGTAAGGCCACACTTGGAATACTGCATCCAGTTTTGGTCACCACGATGTAAAAAAGATGTTGAGACTCTAGAAAGAGTACAGAGAAGAGCAACAAAGATGATTAGGGGACTGGAGGCTAAAACATATAAGGAATGGTTGCTGGAATTGGGTATGTCTACTTTAACAAAGAGAAGGACGAGGGGGGACATGATAGCAGTGTTCCAGTATCTGAGGGGCTGCCCCAAAGAAGAGGGAGTCAAGCTGTTCTCCAAAGCGCCTGAAGGACAAGAAGCAACGGGTGGAAACTAATCAAGGAGAGAAGCAATCTAGAACTAAGGAGAAACTTCCTGACAGTTAGAACAATTAACCAGTGGAACAACCTGCCTCCAGAAGCGGTGAATGCTCCAACACTGGAGGTCTTTAAGAAGAGACTGGACAGCCATTTGTCCGAAATAGTATAGGGTTTCCTGCCTGAGCAGGGGGTTGGACTAGATGACCTCCAAGGTCCCTTCCAACTTTACTATTATTATTATTATTATTATTATTATTATTATTATTATTATTATTATTATTATTATTATTATTATTAATTATTATTATTATTATTATTATAAAGGAAGGGATACAAGTTAAAAAAAATAAAATAAGGTTTAACAAGGCCCTTTCTGACCAATATTCTGTTAAAAGGGGAAGGGCGAATTTGGCTGGGGAGGGAGTAAAAAAGCGGGTGACACTTATACTTCCCCAGGACTAATTTAGGCCTAGGGCAGCTGGCCCAGGGGCTATTTATAACCAAGCCACACTCCTCTGTTTGTGTGTCTCTGTGTGTGTGTCTCTCTCTGTGTGTGTGACTGAAAGAGAAGCTGACAGGTGTAGCTGCTGCGCAAATGACCACTGATGACAGGAGACCCTTGGCAGGGCTGGTCAGGCCGAGTCCCCCCCCCNCCCTTTTCGTGGGAAACGCACAAAATTGACCGCAGGGAAAAGACGCAGCGGCCCCTCCAGTCTGCCTTTTGTGTGTTTTCCTTGCCTTGTTTTTCCCCCCCACCCCTTTCTTTCTGTTTTCTTTGGAATTCCATTTCCTGATCGTTCCCACTCTTAACGCTTTGCGTATTTATTTATTCGTGATATTTTTTTTTTTTACTTCGCAATTTCTACTTGCGCCTGGCTCGAACGCTTCGCGTTTTTGTGCTTGTTTTTTTTTTTTTTTTTAACTCGATCGTTTTGGGGGTTTGTTTGTTTTTTTAAAAAATTGTGGGAAGAAAAGACGCGCGTTCCTCATCCCAGCGTGCTTTAAACTAAGGTTAAAATTCAGATGCTGAAATCTCTCCAGATGTTTGTGTTGTTTATTTATTTATTCATTCATTCCTCCATTCATTCGATTTCTATTGCCGCCCATTTCAACGAACGAGTCTGAGCGGCTTAAGAATTCAGTGTTTGCTGCTTTATAGCCTGGTGGAGGATCTAAGGCTGGAAGTGATGGGATTCGTGTGTGTGTGTGTGTGTGTGTTGAGATATTTTAGGAGCTTTTTCAGCTTCGAGGGAATTGTGAACGGGATTGGATGAAAAATACGAAAAAAAACAAACCCCACCTTTACCACGCACGGAAGTCCCACAGAAGTCACTGTGGTAGGAGGCTACAGAATAAAATACAGAATAACTAGAGTGGGAAGAGACCTTGAGGTCTTCTAGTCCAACCCTCCCCACCCACCCCTGCTCAGGAATTAAATACTTTTTTTAAAAAAAAAAAGAAACTTGAAAACTCTGAAGAGAGTTCCTCTTTCATCAGATGGGAAAAGGTCCTTCGCGGCCGTTTTCATATATATACATATTTTTCAAAATTTTGGATTGCTGACAAAGAATTAAGGGAGAACTGGAATAGCCATTTTGAACTTTTTAGTTCTTTTCAACCAGACATACCCTTCTGAGATTTGAACCTGGGCTGTCTGCATGTTAGGCAGATGTATTAACCTCTAGACCACAGGCTCTTTCTCACTTTGTCAGTTATGAGACAGGGGAGAAGAATTATCTTTGAGTTTTGATTCCTTTCTCCCATATTTGGGCCGACAGGGTGCACCAAAACTCAAAGATAATATATACCGTACATATATATATACAGAAAGTTTTTCAGACAGACCGGTCTGATTGATTGCACCTTGGCATTTTTTGACTGCTATATTGCAGTTCTATTTTTTTATAATCACTTTTGCCTTGCCGCCCCCCATACTAGGGGCATTAAGCAGGCTCAAGTCGCTACTGCGATACATTACAAATTCAGATTGGCTAGCTGATGAGGGCTAATGAGCCTGAAATAGCTATACTAGTCTCCCACTTAATTTTCTAAGTCTTCGTCAGCAAAAAGAAATCTGAACATATATATACATATATATACATACACACACACACACACACACACACACACAGATATATAGGCTGGGTCTCTTCCAAGACAAGCCATGATTACCTTTTTTGTCACTGACGGCCAGGGGAGGGTCCTGCCCACTTGGGTGGGAGGCGGCGAGGGGGGGTGTCTTTGCTGTCTGCCTCGGATCTCATTGACCCGATTGATGGATTTATTGAATTAATTAATACGCCGCTCCCCTCCCACTGTCAAGCGACCCTGTGCGCTGCAACAAGATTCTCAAAAATTAAAGCAGTTAAGACAATAAATATAACATTAACTAAGAAACAGATCTCCTGAAGGCCGTTTTGGACTTGCACAAGAAAAAAACGGGTTGGAGGGTGTGTGTGTGCCCTATGCAAGCTTTTTTTATGGCAACAACCGGAAGGAGGAAATCCTGAGCGGGTTTTACAGAACGAACAGGATAAAAATGTTAAGCCACAAGGCTTCCAAGCTCTCAGCAGTGGCGTGCCTTGAAGCTCAACCTACGTACAAAGGGAAGCAATTTGTCCTTTAAAAGAGTTGCCAGCCGGCTACATCTGTACAACCACGTTAAAACTGGGTCTGGGTTTTAAGGGGCCCTGCACGTGTAACCCCAGCCCGAGGCTGCCTGTGTGTGTGTCTTGTGTATTGGGTGGAACACCCCCCCCCCAAATGGGTCAATGGCGTTGAAGCTGTTGGACAGAAAAGTTCTCCCAGGAAGGCAGTCTAGTTTCTCTGTGTCATATAATATATGTGGGTATATAAGCATAATTCTGCATTTATTTATTTTTGTCATATTTATGTAGCATATATCGGAGGTGGTGACCCTTTGAGAGCCGCAGGCGACAAAATTCCGCTTTAATGCATGCCAATTAGTGTAGATTCAAAGCGACAATAAAGTTTATTCTATTCTATTCTAGTCAGGGCTACTGGTTAGATGGGGTTTTTTTGGGGGGGGCAGGGGGCTCCCTCCCTCATTTGGCCTTGTAGGAGAACCAGGGCTCTGATCCGGGGGTTCCCCAAATAAAAGAAGCCCCCTTTTTTTCTAAGTTTCCTAAAAGACAGAATAGTGGGGGGACCGGAACAGGCTTAAACGATGAAAAGCAGGAAAGTTTAGATGGGGGTGGTGGTGTTTTGTGCGTTTTTCAATTCTCTGCTAAGGCAAACTTTTTTAACAAATTTGAACTGGTTTCCCCCAGACATAGGACAGAAGACCCCTCCCCTCCCAAAATATCAAGTTGAATAAAGAAATGGATAAAGGGCCCCTCCAGCATTCACTCCCCCCCCCAGGAGAAAAATCTCCCTCTCCAGGATTCAGAAATGGTAGGATGAGGGCACTGTGGTTATTATTATCCTCCCAAGTCGACGGACAGTTCTCCCCCCTCTGTAAAATAAAATAAAATAAAATGGACGGGCGGATGGAAATATGATCAACAAGAAAAAGTCCCTTTGCAAAGTTAGTAGAGCCAGCTGGGGGAGGGACGGGGGGGGGGAGGAGGTTTTGAACTGTTTATTGTATCTGACATAGATTATTTTTTTTAAAAAAAGGCCCAGATTGCAATATTTTTCATATATTATTAAAAAGCCCAGAGTCACACCTCTGTGCTATAATAATAATAATAATAATAATAATAATAATAATAATAATAAAAAAGTTGGAAGGGACCTTGGAGGTCATCGAGTCCAACCCCCTGCTCAGGCAGGTAACCCTATACCATTTCGGACAAATGGCTGTCCAGTTTCTTCTTAAAAACTTCCAGTGTTGGAGCATTCACCGCTTCTGGAGGCAGGTTGTTCCATTGGTTAATTTTTCTCACTGTCAGGAAGTTTCTCCTTAGTTCTAGGTTGCTTCTCTCCTTGATCAGTTTCCATCCGTTGCTTCTTGTTCTGCCTTTGGGCGCTTTGGAGAACAGCTTGACTCCCTCTTCTTTGGGGCAGCCCCTGAGATATTGGAAGACTGCTATCATGTCCCCCCTCGTCCTTCTCTTCATTAAATTAGACATACCCAATTCCAGCAACCGTTCCTTGTATGTTTTAGCCTCCAGTCCCCTGATCATCTTTGTTGCTCTTCTCTGGACTCTTTCTAGAGTCTCAGCATCTTTTTTACATCATGGTGACCAAAACTGGATGCTGGATTCCAAGTGTGGCCTTACGAGGGCATTGTAAAGTAGTATTAATACTTCACGTGATCTTGATTCTATCCCTCTGTTGATGCAGCCCAGCACTGTGTTGGCCTTTTTGGCAGCTGCAGCACACGGCTGGCTCATATTTAGGTGATTGTCCACTAGGACTCCGAGGTCCCTCTCACAGTTACTACTATTGAGCAAGGTACCCCCTATACTATGGGCGGCATAGAAATTTAATAAATAGAATAGAATAGAGCTGGAAGGGACCTTGGAGGTCTTCTAGTCCAGCCCCCCCTGCTCAAGTTTGAGAACCTATACGAATAATAGAGAAAAATTGACGATACGCCTCTCCCCCTCCCACCAAACGGATGTAAGAAATCGTACGAGGGCTCTCCCCCCACCCCACATTTATTCCTGCCCTGCCCCCCAAAACCCAGGATGATCCCTTCCCCCCCCCCCAAAAAAAACCTCCGGTCACTCTTTGCGTTAAAAGGCGTTGAAGCCCTTAACGGGGCTCAGAGAAACAAGGAGAACCACCGCCCCTCCCCCACACGTCCAAATAGAACGGGGGGGGGCTTTTCTCTCTAGCCCCCCCTCCCGCTCCGTTCTTCCCGCCTTCCTTTCCCGCGCCCGCCAAGCCCATTCAAAAGATCGAGGGGAAAAAAAAAAGGCTACAGAACGTTTAACCGGCAGGGCGGGAAAGTCCGTTCATTCATTCATTCATTCATTTTCTTCCTTCGTGCTTGCGTCATTGCCTTCATTCACGGCCGGCGCCAATCCGACCGAGCGCCCGCCCGCCGGCCAGCCAATCATGAGCCCGCTTAGGAAAGGCGCGCTTTTTGCCCCTTTTTTTTGAATAAGCGCGCTTTTTTTTTTTGAATAGGCGCTCTTCCTGTCCCCTCCCCTCTCTTCTGTTTTGCCCTGGGTGCAAAATAGAAAAACGAGGCGAACTCAGCGGTGGGACCACTGCTCCCATCATTCCCAGCCGAGAGCATCCAACCCATGGGGTGGGCTCCAGATTTGGGGGGAGGGCAGCCCGATAAATGCAGCCCGATTCTTCTCTGTTGCTCACTCAGAAGGGGTGGATGTTGAAATTTGGTGTGTGTGTGTGTGTGTGTGTGTGTGTGTTCTTTTAGAAACTTAGGAGCCCAAATACAATTTGTTTTTCTAGGGGAAAAAAAACAACTACTCGTGCCACAGCATAAAAGAGCTTTTGCAACTTTTATTCTTAAAAAACGGAACATTTAAATCAGGGGTAGGCCACCTTGGCTCTTTTATGACTGGTGGACTTCAACTCCCAGAATTCCCGAGCCAGCCATGCTGAGGGGAAAGGGAGAGGTTTCCAAGCTGAGCCATGCTGGCTCAGGAATTCTGGGAGTTGAAGTCCACGAGCCATGAAGGGGCCGTAGTTCCCCCATGCTGGCTGAGGAATTCTGGGAGTTGAAGTCCACGAGTCATGAAGGGGCCATAGTTCCCCCATGCTGGCTGAGGAATTCTGGGAGTTGAAGTCCACGAGTCATGAAGGGGCCATAGTTCCCCCATGCTGGCTCAGGAATTCTGGGAGTTGAAGTCCACGAGTCATGAAAGAGCCATAGTTCCCCCATGCTGGCTGAGGAATTCTGGGAGTTGAAGTCCGTGAGTCATGAAGGGGCCATAGTTCCCCCATGCTGGCTCAGGAATTCTGGGAGTTGAAGTCCACAAGTCATGAAAGAGCTATAGTTCCCCCATGCTGGCTGAGGAATTCTGGGAGTTGAAGTCCATGAGTCATGAAGGGGCCATAGTTCCCCCATGCTGGCTCAGGAATTCTGGGAGTTGAAGTCCACGAGTCATAAAAGAGCCAAGGTTGCCTACCCCTGATTTAAAGCAAAGGATCATGTATTTGGGGCCCAACTCAGTAGCATCCTGGTAACACCGCTTGGTGACATCAATCAATAAATTAATAATACTGTAATAACATGTAATGAAGTTAGTCATAAACAAGAAAAATAAGCCTAAAAAAGGTTCCATAAACATTACCTATTAAATGTATTAATTTTATTTTATTTAACTCTCATGACTCATTCTTTTACAATTACAGTATTTATTTAAAGTATTATTTTATAGGGTTATTTATTGATGTACTTATTAGAACAGTACTACTGATTTACTATGTCCGAAGCGTTGCTGCCAGACTTTTATTGATTACAGGGGGCATCTCTGAAATTTCTCAAATTGCAACCTTAAGGGGGGGGGTTTCTGCCAATTACAGTTGCTAAGTTGGAATGGCTGTAAAATGGTTGAGTCATGTGTCTAACCCACTTTTATAATGCGTTTGTGGCGGTCATTAAGTGAACGTGGCAGTTGTTAAGTGTGAACTGATACTTTGCTAGGGACGCAGTTTTGCTGGAAAGCTGACGGTTGTAGAATAGAATAGAGCTGGAACGGACCTTGGAGGTCTTCTAGTCCAGCCCCCTGCTCAAGCAGGAGAACCTATACCATCTCAGACAAGTGGCTGTCCAGACTCTTCTTAAAAACTGCCAATGATGGAGCGCCCACGATTTCTGGTGGCAAGCTGTTCCACTGGTTAATTGTCCTCACTGTCAGGAAGTTTCTCCTTAATTCCAGGTTGCTTCTCTCTTTGGTCAATTTCCAACTATTATTTCTCGTCCTGCCCTCTGGTGCTTTGGTGAACAACCTCACCCCCTCTTCTTGGTGGCAACCCCTCAGATACTGGAAGACTGCTATCATGTCTCCCTTATTTTTTCTTTTCTTTAGACTAGCCAAACCCAAGTCCCGCAGCCGTTCTTCGTATGTTTTAGTCTCCAGGCCCTTGATTGTCTTAGTTGCTCTTCTTAGTTGCTCTTCTCTGCACTTTTTCCAAGCTCTCAACATCTTTTTTGTGATATGGTGACCAAAATTGGCTGCAGTATTCCAGGTGTGGTCTTATTAGGATTTTATAAAGTGGTACTAGTACTTTGTGTGATCTTGATTCTCCGCCTCTGTTTATGCAACCCAGGATTGTGTGAGCTTTTTTGGCTGCTGCTGCACACGGCTGGCTCATAATCAAGTGATCGTCCACTAGGACTCCGAGGTCCCTCTCACAGTTACTGGTTTTGAGCCAGATCTCGCCTAGTCTGTACTTGTACTTTTGATTTTTCCTGCCTAAATGTAAAACTTTGCTTTTCTCCACATTAAAATGCATTTTGTTGAATAGGGCCCGTTGTTCATGTGACCAGGGGTGGCTGCAAACATCTATCAATGCGGCCATGTTGCCAAATGGCCAAAGGGTGGTCACGTGACTACGGGGAAAGCGCCCCCCCCCAAAGAATAGAATTTTGGATCTGGGTCCCATATTTTCTTTTTGAGGAGCTTATAACTTCAGTCATTAAGTCAAGGGCTCCCTATAACACAGTTCTTGTAGGTCAGGGGTGGGGAACCGTGGTCCCTTTATGATTTGGACTTCAACTCCCAGAATTCCTAAGGCGGCATGGCGTTTCAGGACACAGGTGGGGAACAATGGCCTCTTTATGACTTGTGGACTTCAACTCCCAGAATTCCTGAGCCAGCAATGGTTCAGAATTCCTGAGCAGGGCTGGCTCAGGAATTCTGGGGGTTGAAGTCCACAAGTCATAAAAGGACCATGATGCCCCACTCCTGGCCTAGGGAGTCACTTGTTGTGCAGGCCTGACTCTTAATTCTTCAAAGTACGAAGCAGGTGACACTAGACCAGGGGTAGGCAACCTTGGCTCTTTTATGACTCGTGGACTTCAACTCCCAGAATTCCTGAGCCAGCATGCTAGACTGGGGAACTCTGGGAGTTGAAGTCCATTCAGATGTTGGTCCATTCAGATGTTGATCCATTCAGATGGTGGTCTATTTAGATGGTGGTCCATTCAGATGTTGATCCATTTAGATGTTGGTCCATTCAGATGTCAATCCATTTAGATGGTGGTCTGTTCAGATGTTGGTCCATTCAGATGTTGATCCATTCAAATTGTGGTCTACTCAGATATTGGTCCATTCAGATATTGGTCCATTCAGATGTTGATCCATTCAGATGTTGGTCCATTCAGATGTTGGTCTATTCAGATATTGGTCCATTCAGATGTTGATCCATTCAGATGTTGGTCCATTCAGATGTTGGTCTATTCAGATGTTGAAGTCCATTCAGATGTTAGCCTATTCAGATGTTGATCCGTTCAGATGTTGAAGTCTGTTAAGTCCACTAAATTGTTGAGGTTGAGAAACATTGCTTGAAAGCCCTGTCTTTCTGAAGTAGGTCCCCCTTCAGCCCACAGAGTTGTGGGGCACACAGAGGTCTGGGGATCTTTGGGGACCTTTGAGAAGGAGAAGGAGGTCCCGCTTCTTCTCAGAGAAGGCCACCCTGGTCCTCATCTCCCCACTCGGCTTCTTCCCACGGTCCTCGTCCTAATCTCGTCTTCGCTCTTCTGCTTCACCTTCCTTCCTCTAGGGTGACCAATGGGGGCAAGACCACTTTGACCAATAGACTTACCCAAGCTCTCCCCAACTGTTGCGTGGTCCACCAGGATGACTTCTTCAAGGTAGGTTGAACTTTCTACTTTGGGTTGATCTAGGGGTTGATTGAATGAACTGAGAAATGGGGGAATCGGGGTGGAACGAAGCACAGGAACTGCCTTCTTAACTCCAGATTGGACCTAGGGTGCAAGCTCCCCCTCCCCATTTGGGAGGCAATGGTTAATGTGAGTAGGGGCAAGAGGACAGATGTGTTTTGAGACCCTTGCCCAATCTGAAACATAAACACCCCTGGTCTTTATCGGCGCTGTCCGTTGTACAGTATAAAGCAGCGTTTTTCAAACTTGGCTATTTTAAGATACGTGGACTACAACTCCCATTGAATTGAAGTCCAGGCATCTTAAAGTTGCCCGAGTTGAAAAACAGTGATATAAAGTAATCTCCCTTTTATTCACAGGTCATAAGAAATATATATGCGTTTTCGTTTGAAAAATATAGATGAGCATTTCTACATATTTGGCTCAAATAGTGGGTGTGTCCCCCTCCGTTCCCCCCAAAAAACTGCCTCACTCCCCTTCCTCTCTTTAGCGATTCTCGTAGGGATTTCCTGCATCAAACGGATATAATCACAGAATAAATGACAGAGTTGGAAGGGACCTTGGAGGTCTTCTAGTCCAACCCCCTGCTCCAGCAGGAAAGCCTATAATATTTCGGACAAATGGTTGTCCAATCTCTTTTTAAAAACCTCCAGTGTTTCAAAACCAAATGCCCAACACCTAGTTATATACCCTCCCTGGCCTCTACTGACAAGAGTGAGGAGGATCCTGTGGCCTAAATGCTACAGTAATACAGCTGCCTAACATGCAAGCTACCCAGGTTTGAATCCCAGAAGGGTAAGACTAGCTGATGACAGCTAAAGAGCTTGAAATAGCTATACTAGTCTCCCATTTAACTCTTTGTCAGCCACAAAATTTTATATTCAAAATTTGTGGCTGGCAAAGAGTTAGTGGGAGACTATTATAGCTATTTCAGGCTCATTAGCCCTCATCAGCTAGTCACACCCTTCAGGGATTCAAACCTGGGCAGCTTGCATGTTAGGCAGCTGTATTTCCTAACATGCAAGCTGCCCAGGTTCGAATCCCTGAAGGGTGTGACTAGCTGATGAGGGCTAATGAGCCTGAAATAGCTATACTAGTCTCCCACTAACTCTTTGCCAGCCACAAATTTTGAATTTATAGTGCTCACAGTATGTGATGTCTGCCTGCAAAACATGCTCCTAGATTGGAGCGAAATGCAGAACAGACTGATTTATATTTGTAGACCGGGTGCCTCACCCAGAAGATAATATATCTATATCTATCTCTATCTGTCTGTCTGTCTATCTATCTATCTATCTATCTATCTATCTATCTATCTATCTATCTATCTATCTATCTATCTATCTATCTATCTATCTATCTATCTATCTATCTATCTATCTATCTATCTATCTATCTATCTATCTAGATAGATAGATAGATAGATAGATATAGATATAGATATAGATATAGATATAGATATAGATATATGCACATTTTAAATCTGTGCATATGTGAAAGATGTTTATCCGAACTTTATTTTTTGCATTGACATACATGCTTGATTTTATTTAAAAAAAAAAAGTAAAGCAGGATAATTATACAATGGGGTTGCAGATATTTCCCCTCTCAATTCTCAATTGTCTCTTTCTGGGCACAGCTCACTGTTCTGAAAGCCATTCTCCCTTAATCTAACATTTTCTCTGTGGGGCCCACAGTCTGTGCTATGGATAAATCGGACCCCACTTAACATACCTTGTGTGGCGGATAATATGTGCCCGTGTAGATAAGATATTTTTTTGCCAGTGTGTGGCTGCCTCTCACAACTCTCTCACTTCAAAAATAGGACATCGAGAGGCCTCCGTAGAGATTGGCATGGCATGTGATATTCGCCCAGTGAAAGAAACACACGTTTAATTTGGCCAAATGCAACAGGGATTAATTAAATCAGGGTTTCCCAAGCTTGGCAACTTTTAACATGGGTGGACTTCAACTCCCATAATTTCTCAGCCAGCCATTTCCTTTCAATGCCTTTTCTTCCCTTTTCTCTTTTTTCCTACACTTTTCCCTTCCTTTTTCCCTCTCCTATTTTTCCTATTATTTATTTTTGTATTTTATATTATAAACTAATAAAAAGACCTATAAATAAATAAAAACAGGGATGAGACCAGTGTTTCCCAAGCCTGGCAACTTCAAGACCTGTGGACTACAACTCCCAGAATTCCCTAGCCAGCCATGAGGGAGTTGAAGTCCACACGTGGCCAAGTTTGGGAAACCCAGCATTAGGGACTACCTAATCTGAGCTGTGGATTTTGGAGCCAGCAGACAAGGAAACAGGCTTCCAGTACCGCCACCACATGTCCATCCAGAGAACTGCAACCCAAATATCTCTGGAAATTCTCTGTCACCCAGATGCTTTTCCACGAGGCAACTGGACTTTCTTGTTTTTCTTTGAAGACGTTTCGCTTCTCAATCCACATAGGAGAACAAGCCCATCCGGACTAGATTCAGCAATCCCTCTGTATTTGAAAGACGAAGGCCACTCTTTCGAAGACAGCAAAGTCCACAAAGTCCAGAGTTGAACACTGGGCGCTATCTAACAAAATGAAATTCAAGGGTGAAAAAAGTGAGGTTCTACATTTAGGCAAGAAAAACCAAATGCACAGGTATAGTATAGGGGGTACCTTGCTCAATAGTAGTAACTGTGAGAGGGATCTCGGAGTCCTAGTGGACAATCATTTAAATAGGAGCCAGCCGTGTGCTGCAGCTGCCAAAAAATCCAACACAGTGCTAGGCTGCATTAACAGAGGGATAGAATCAAGATCACGCAAAGTGTTAATACCACTTTACAATGCCTTGGTAAGGCCACACATGGAATACAACATCCAGTTTTGGTCACCACGATGTAAAAAAGATGTTGAGACTCTAGAAAGAGTACAGAGAAAAGCAACAAAGATGGAGGCTAAAACATATAAGGAACGGCTGCTGGAATTGGGTATGTCTAGTTTAATGAAGAGAAGGACGCGGGGGGACATGATAGCAATCTTCCAATATCTCGGGGGCTGCCACAAAGAAGAGGGGGTCAAGCTATTTTCCAAAGCGCCTGAGGACAGGACAAGAAGCAATGGATGGATGGAAACTGATCAAGGAGAGAAGCAACCTGGAACTAAGGAGAAACTTCCTGACAGTTAGAACAATTAACCAGTGGAACAACCTGCCTCCAGAAGCGGTGAATGCTCCAACAGTGGAAGTTTTTAAGAAGAGACTAGACAGCCATTTGTCTGAAATAGTATAGGATTTCCTGTCTGAGCAGGGGGTTGGACTAGAAGACCTCCAAGGTCCCTTCCAAATCTATTATTATTATTATTATTATTATTATTATTATTATTATTATTATTATTATTATTATTATTACAACATTCTGGACAGAGAGGACCGCTGGCTTGAGAGACGGGTCCAAGAGGGCATCTAGGTCAAAATTGACCAGCCCTCTCTCAACAGAGGGGGAGGGATATGACATCATCCATCTCCCATCTACAACACAGTTCTTTCAGCAGTTCCAAGAAGGCTCCACACCCATTTGCACCCCTCAGGTGACCCTGAGGACACAGATAAACCTCCAAGTGGCCTCAATGACTCTCAGAGAGAGAACTAATGATCAGATGACTGCAAGGAATGTAAATCCTTCCATTCCCCACCATCCAGTCAAAGCTGAAGAAGCTTCTGGGATGAGAAGCAAAACGTCTTCAAAGATAAAACAAGAAAGTCCAGTTGCCTCCTGAAAAAAAGCAACTTTGGGACAAATATATCTTAGCCCTAGAAAAAATGGACAGCAGGTCCTTTGATATAAGCAGGATGAACCCATCATGGTTCCTCAATCCCTTTGCATCAGATAGGTAGAATATTCCCAATCTCCAGATTTTGGAGGAGTAAAATTCTTTCCAGTGGATTTTGGAATTCTGATTTTTAGACCGGGATTTCTTTGGCACTCAAAGGAATCCGGGCAGAATGGCACCAAAAGCAAGGATGATGGACACATTATTCCTTGAGTTTCTAGGAAACAGGGTTAGATATACGAAGAAGAACCTACAAAGAGCGGCTGCAGGACTTGGGTTTAGCTAGTCTAAACAAAAGAAGAAATAGGGGAGACATGATAGCAGCGTTCCAGTATCTGCCACAAGGAAGAGGGGGTCAAGTTATTCTCCAAAGCACCAGAGGGAAGGACGAGAAACAATGGTTGGAAACTGACCAAAGAGAGAAGCAAACCTGGAATTAAGGAGAAACTTCCTGACAGTGAGGACAATTAACCAGTGGAACAGAAGTTGCCTCCAGAAATCGTGGGCGCTCCATCACTGGAAGTTTTTAAGAAGAGGCTAGACAGTCACTTGTCTGAGATGGTGTAGGTTCATCTGCTTGAGCAGAGGGCTGGACTAGAAGACCTCCAAGGTCCCTTCCAGCTCTATTCTATTCTATTTTGTTGCCTGGTTGGGCTGAGATGATGAAAAAAATCCTTTCTCTCCTGAGCAGAATATAAATCCAGGTAATTAAACTCAGACTCAAGAACGGGATCAGCCAGGAATCCCTATATAGCCATGAGTGAAATGAACCCAATCTTCCTTGAATTCCATTGACCTTTATCTAATTCCTTCCAGGTGCTAACTGTTGTGTAAGCTTTTAGCAATAGATCAGTTTCGTTGCACCTTCGTGTGTGGACCTGGTCATTCACGCCAGACAATTTACTTGTCTGGAGGTCACCGGACATAAGAGCCCAGCTGTTGGGTTTACTGACCTCGTGGCTGCATTGTTGTACTGATCCAACCTCTGGGTCTCTTAACTCAGTGACCCAACTGTTGATAGCCTTATTGACCAAGATTAAGATTAAGGAAATGGAGATATTAATAGGTTTGGAGCACCTAGAATTCTGTGGCAGTCTTAACATTTAGGGAAACATATATTGTACTTATTGGAAGAGAATATTTGTAGCTTGGGGTAGAAATAAGGGGTCCTGGGTGCTCTCTGAGCTGGGTGGTTTTCTTGCAGACGTTTCATGACCCAACTAGATAACAATATTGGTGCTTTGGTCATGAAACGTCTGCAAGGAAACCACCCAGCTCAGAGAGAAACTTCAGACCCGGGACTGTTTACAGATCAAGAAGAAAAAGAAAGCCAGAAATCTCCAACTATTATTCTAACTACGGTTTTGTATAATAGTTACAGTTCATAGAAACAGTCCTGAAGGCAACGTGTAAAATATATGTGTATATAATAAGAGAGACAACCCTACACTTCTAGCACGGATGATGTTAGCTAGTCAGGTCATGAAATGTCTGCAAGAAAACCACCAAGCTCAGAGAGTACTAAAGACCCCACAGACTTCTTCTTCTTCCTCCTCCTCCTCCTCCTCCTCCTCCTCCTCCCTGCAAATCCCCCTCCCTTCTAGCACTGATGACGTTCCCCAGTTGGGTCATGAAAAGTCTGCGAGAAAACAAGCAAGTTCAGAGAACACCAAGGACCCCACAGTTCTCCTCTTCCTCTTCCTCTTCCTCTTCCTCTTCCTCTTCCTCCTCCTCCTCCTCCTCCTCCTCCTCCTCCTCCTCCTCCCAGCAAATCCCCCTCCCTAGCACTGTTGATGTTCCCTAGCTGGGTCATGAAACATCTGCAAGCTCAAAGAGCACCAGGGACCCCACAGTTGCTGTCCTCCTCCTCATCTTCCCCCCTGCAAACCCCACTTCTTTCTAGTACTGATGATGTTCCCTAGTTGGGTAATAAAATGTCTGCAAGGAAACCACCAAGCTCAGAGAGAAATAGGGAAGCAACAGTCCTTCTCCTCCTCCTCCTCCTCCTCCTCCTCCTCCTCCTCCTCCTCCTCCTCTTTTTCTTTGCAAACCCCATTAGTGGGGTCATGAAACATCTGCAAGAAAACCACCCAGCTCAGAGAGCACCAAAGTCCCCCCAAGTAAAACAACACACCTCCATTTAGGCAACGCGTCTTAGTGTGTGTTATTTTTTTTCTTTCTGATTCCCAGTTGTCAACACAATAGCTTCATTCGGTCAGACCCTTTCCGATTGCATCGGGGGGGCCCCCGGCAAAAATCTAACCCGTAGAGCAGTGACTTCAAATGAAATATCTTTACTAAAATGCAGAGTTGTGAGGCCGTGTCCAATGCGCTCATTTCAGGCAGCCTTTGAAATCGGGAGAAGCAATTTGACCAATACTCCAGAGCAAAATATATAAATAAAAATAAAATGTGCATTTTAAGGTTCTTGGGACAAGGGGGATGGGGTGGGTGTATTGGTGTGCGCCACTGCAGTTTTGCTAAGACAGAACCTGCCTTGTGTGTGTGTGTGTGTGTGTGCGTGTGTGTGTGAGTGCGTGTGTTTTGCAGTAGCGTCCAGGCTGTGATCGGATCTTAAGTAACTGATCAGCCTGCCTTTGCAGCATTGTTTTATTGATCACTATGTTTCAGCCACAAGATCAAATACAAGTCGGGGACGACGGCTTTAAGCAATGGGATGGTAAGAACAGTGTTCGCTGTAGGATGCAGTAATGTATATTTTCCTAAGTATATTTTATTTATCACTCTCCTATTATTATTATTATTAAAAAACAACATTTAAATAACTTTATTATACATTCACTTCTTTAATTTACATACATTCACACTGAGTTTCACGTTTTTCTAAACGGGCGCGTGCATCGTGGTGTCTATATGAAGCTGGTTTCTTCTCACTAGTTTTGGCTTCCCTGGATATGGAGGCGATGGTGAACACCGTGAGGGCCTGGAGAGAGAACCCCGTCAAGTTTGCCCGATCGCACGGGGTGAACGTGTCGCACGA
>NW_015388603.1:182984-191684 GCF_001527695.2 Protobothrops mucrosquamatus
TTCTTCTTCTTCTTCTTCTTCTTCTTCTTCTTCTTCTTCTTCTTCTTCTTCTTCTTCTTCTTCTTCTTCTTCTACTTCTCCTCCTCCTCCTCCTCCTCCTCCTCCTCCTCCTCCTCCTCCTCCTCTTCCTCTTCCTGAATTCTGAAACTGTACAAAGTATCTTAACAGAAACTATCCATCTTTTTAAGTCACTTAATATCAAAGATTTTCTTCTTACCAACTTATTGTGATTCCAATTCCGGGCACGTTGCATTCTTTACCTTTAAAATTTGTCTTTCTAGAGATGGGCATGGCTTCATTCCCAAGGCTCTGAAAAATGCGTATATTTTATTGGGTAACGAATCATTTGTGCAGGAGGCCTTTTTCCATGTAATTCGGGGGGGGGGGGGGGAATGACCCCTTCAAATTGTACCGTAACATTGCAAATATAGATGTCAAATGTTAGCCATCATCCAGCTCTGGCTGCGATGGCAACCGGGGCCATGGCAGCTGGCATCAATTAACCTTATTGACCATAATCTCTGCTGGGTGACAGAGGCAATTAATGTCCACTTTTTGCAAAGCAAGAGACACTTTTATTTTGTGGCTTGTTGGTTTTTTGGCTCTTCTTTTCACCAAAACTAATGAATCATTGCAATATCCCAGCATCCTAATGTCCGCGTTCTTAAATCGAGCATGGTGACTCTTTTATTCCTTTGATCCAGACCAAAGTTTGTTAATCTTGAGACTCATCCAAGCGACTTCATCGCTCAAAATAAAAAAATTAGATAGGCAGAGAGTCAGAGAGTCGTTGGAACCCTTGCCATGCCAACTTCAGAATAACAGAGCTGGAAGGGACCTTGGAGGTCTTCTAGTCCAACCCCCTGCTCAGGCAGGAAACCCTATACCATTTCAGACTTCAGGAACGAAACGTCTCAGATTAATATCTGATGAAATTAATCTGATGGATTAATATCTGATGGAAACTAATCAAAGAGAGAAGCAGCCTAGAAGTAAGGAGAAATTTCCTGACAGTGAGAACAATTAACCAGTGGAACTACTTGCCACCAGAAGCTGTGAATGCTCCAACACTGGAAGTTTTTAAGAAGATGTTAATAACAACAACAACAACAACAGAACAGAACAGAATAGAATAGAATAGAATAGAATAGAATAAACAATTGGAAGGGACCGTGGAGGTCATCTAGTACAATGCCCTGCTCAGGCAGGAAACCCTATACCATTTCGGACAAATGGCTGTCCAGTTTCTTCTTAAAAACTTCCAGTGTTGGAGCATTCACCGCTTCTGGAGGCAGGTTGTTCCACTGGTTAATTGTTCTAACTGGACAACCATTTGTCTGAAATGGTAGAGGCTTCCTGCCTGAGCGGGGGGTTGGACTAGATGACCTCCAAGGTCCCTTCCAACTATTATTATTATGTTTTTAAGATGCTTTTGGCCTGGATGATTGAGTCTTCATATTCAGACATTGCAATACATTTTGGGGAGAAACCCCTGAAGTGGGTATGACGAGAGTTGTTCCATTTCAATGTCTCTCTGCTGATCTTATTTTTCCTTTACTGCAGTTTTGTGTTTTGTTTCAATTCCCCATCACCGTCATCAAACAAGTGGGACGCAAAACCAATCCCATTTTATCACAATTTTTTCGACAGTTGTTATGAGAACAGAGCAGTCGTAAGCACAAAGCCATTGTTCGCTACGGTCATGGGTTTGCCAAAACTAGAAATAAATGCAGGTTTGGGCAGAACCGTTGTAAGACATGGTCATGGGACTGTGGGAGGATGTTCCAAATGCCCACAGTGTGGTGGGTGACCGTTGGAACTTCTTCTTTTTTAAAAAAAAAATTATTTGAACTTCTGATCCGGGTCGTGAGTCCCCTTTTTCAGATCGGTCATAATTTTCAACCGTCGCTAAGGAACCGCTCGTAAACTGAGGACTAACTAAAAGCATGTGAAGGCCAGACAAGGAATAATGGATGGAAACTGATTAAGGAGAGATTTAACCTAGAAATAAGGAGAATTTTTTTGAGAGTGAGGACAGTCAACTAATGGAACAGAAGTTGCCTTCAGAAGTTGTGGGAGCTTCATCACTGGAGACTTTCAAGAAGAGACCGGACTGCCATCTGTCGGAAATGGTGTGGGGTCTCCTGCTTGGGCAGGGGGTTGGACTAGATGACCTACAAGGCCCCTTCCAACTCTGTTATTCTATTCCATTCCATTCCATTATTTCCTATTCCATTTCCTATTCCCATTCCCATTCTTCTATCCTATCCTATCCTATCCTATCCTATCCTATCCTATCCTATCCTATCCTATTCTATTCTGTAATTCTATACTATACTATACTATACCATACCATACCATACCATACCATACCATACCATACCATACCATACCATACCATACCATACCATACCATACTCTATTCTATTCCATTCCATTCCATTCCATTCCATTCCATTCCATATTCTCTTCTCTTCTCTTCTCTTCTCTTCTCTTCTCTTCTCTTCTCTTCTCTTCTCTTCTCTTCTCTTCTCTTCTCTTCTCTTCTATTCTATTCTATTCTATTCTATTCCATTCTATTCTGCTCCATTCCATTCCATTCCACTCCATTCTATATTCTATTCTATACTCTACTCTACTCTACTCTACTCTACTCTAGTCTACTCTACTCTACTCTACTCTACTCTACTCTACTCTACTCTACTCTACTCTACTCTACTCTACTCTACTCTACTCTACTCTACTCTATTCTATTCCTATACATGGAAGTATCCCAAGGGAAGACTTAGACACAAGATGCTGAACAGCAGTGCTAGAAAGATGGGGGTTTACTGGAATTGTATTCCTCATGATGGGACAACAATTAGCCTGAGGTGGTATGAAGACTCCTAGCTTGTAAACTGGGGTGGACTACTACTAGAGGACCTCTAAGGGTCCCTTCCAATCCTAGGATTCTATGCCGTGCCGTGACAAATGGTAAATGCCCTGGTCCTGTTTTCTTTCCCGCAGGCCTTTGGTGGATTTGTTTGATAAGCGCTACTACTTGGCCGTTCCTTATGATGAGTGCAAACGGAGGAGGAGGTAAGGACCGTTTCGGGATCTGACGTGTGGAGGGCTAAAATGTCCCCCCTCCCACCCACCCCTGTTCCTTGACAGTAATGGAGGTTGTAGAACGAGAAGCCTTTTGCTGAGATGACGTTCCCAAACACCCCTTTTCAGGGAGTTGGGCAGCAGATAAATTAATTGATGATGATGATGATGATGGTGATGTAGATTTATTAGATCCGGGGACTTCCTTTAACTTCTGACCTGCAGCCATTTTGCAACATCTGTCCAGATGCCCACCTGGCAGGGTGGCAGTTCATGGCAGGACAAGGGCTGGCCAAGGCTGCTGCACAAAACAAACGTCGCACTGGGGAAGCTAGGAAGAGCTGGAGTTGTTTTGTAGAAGGTCTACATCAATCTCTCCTCTCCAGAAGCTCCACTCCAACCTTAGGGACTAGATTCATGGGCTCCACCTCAGTAGAAGAGTAGCTTTACTGTGGCCAGAACGAGGAAGAAGACAGCGGGACCCTGAGGATCTGCCTCCTGCAGAGTAGAGGACTCTATAAAGTTTCTGTCTGCTCCTGGGCTGATGTGCAGGCCGTTGGCTCTGCCTGTGTCAAGCCAGTCGACTTTAAGCCATTCTTCTCCCCAGCTTGACCTTGGCAGATCTTGGCTCCACGTTTATGCTGCAATTCCAGGGAGAGGGTTACGTGCCTTGCCGGTTCCAGCTCTTAAAATTTTGAATTTGATTGATTGTTTTGATTGGAGTGGTTTGTTGATTATTCTCTAGTGTACAGCTGTGCAGCTCAACCTCTCCTCTCCTCTCCTCTCCTCTTTTCTTCTCTTCTTCCCTTGCCTCCACACCCATTCCTTTTTCCTCTCCTTCCTCTTTCTCCTCCCTTCCTTCCTCCCTTCTCCTCTCCTTTCCTCTCCTCTCCTCTCCTCTCCTTTTCTCTTCTTCCCTTGCCTCCACACCCATTCCTTTTTNTGCCTCCTTCTTCTTCTTCTTCTTCTTCTTCTTCTTCTTCTTCTTCTTCTTCTTCTTCTTCTTCTTCTTCTTCTTCTTCTTCTTCTTCTTCTTCTTCTTCTTCTTCTTCTTCTTCTTCTTCTTCTTCTTCTTCTTCTTCTTCTTCTTCTTCTTCTTCTTCTTCCTCTTCTTCCTCTCCTCCTCCTCCTCCTCCTCCTCCTCCTCCTGCTGCTGAATTCTGAAACCGTACAAAGTATCTTAACAGAAACTATCCATCTTTTTAAGTCACTTAGTATCAAAGACTCTCTTCTTACCAACTTATTGTGATTCCAATTCCGGGCACGTTGCATTCTTTACCTTTAAAATTTGTCTTTCTAGAGATGGGCATGGCTTCATTCCCAAGGCTCTGAAAAATGTGTATATTTTATTGGGTAACGAATCATTTGTGCAGGAGGCCTTTTTCCATGTAATTCGGGGGGGGGGGAATGACCCTTTCAAATTGTACCGTAACATTGCAAATATAGATGTCAAATGTTAGCCATCATCCAGCTCTGGCTGCGATGGCAACCGGGGCCATGGCAGCTGGCATCAATTAACTTTATTGACCATAATCTCTGCTGGGTGACAGAGACAATTAATGTCCACTTCTTGCAACGCAAGAGACACTTTTATTTTGTGGCTTGTTGGTTCTTTGGCTCTTCTTTTCACCAAAACTAATGAATCATTGCAATATCCCAGCA
Source organism: Protobothrops mucrosquamatus (assembly GCF_001527695.2). NCBI lineage: Eukaryota > Metazoa > Chordata > Lepidosauria > Squamata > Viperidae > Protobothrops > Protobothrops mucrosquamatus. The sequence goes on from NW_015388603.1 coordinate 187,737, forward strand.
TCCTAATGTCCGTGTTCTTAAATCGAGCATAGTGACTCTTTTACTCCTTTGATCCAGACCAAAGTTTGTTAATCTTGAGACTCATCCGAGCAACTTCATCGCTCAAAATAAAAAAATTAGATAGGCAGAGAGTCAGAGAGTCGTTGGAACCCTTGCCATGCCAACTTCAGAATAACAGAGCTGGAAGGGACCTTGGAGGTCTTCTAGTCCAACCCCCTGCTCAGGCAGGAAACCCTATACCATTTCAGACTTCAGGAACGAAACGTCTCAGATTAATATCTGATGAAATTAATCTGATGGATTAATATCTGATGGAAACTAATCAAAGAGAGAAGCAGCCTAGAAGTAAGGAGAAATTTCCTGACAGTGAGAACAATTAACCAGTGGAACTACTTGCCTCCAGAAGCTGTGAATGCTCCAACACTGGAAGTTTTAAAGAAGATGTTAATAACAACAACAACAACAACAACAGAACAGAACAGAACAGAACAGAATAGAATAGAATAAACAATTGGAAGGGACCTTGGAGGTCATCTAGTCCAATCCCCTGCTCAGGCAGGAAACCCTATACCATTTCAGACAAATGGCTGTCCAGTTTCTTCTTAAAAACTTCCAGTGTTGGAGCATTCACCGCTTCTGGAGGCAGGTGGTTCCACTGGTTAATTGTTCTAACTGGACAACTATTTGTCTGAAATGGTAGAGCCTTCCTGCCTGAGCGGGGGGTTGGACTAGTTGACCTCCAAGGTCCCTTCCAACTATTATTATTATGTTTTTAAGATGCTTTTGGCCTGGATGATTGAGACATCATATCGACACATTGCAATACATTTTGGGGAGAAACCCCTGAAGTGGGTATGACGAGAGTTGTTCCATTTCAATGTCTCTCTGCTGATCTTATTTTTCCTTTACTGCAGTTTTGTGTTTTATTTCAATTCCCCAGCACAAAAATCCAGATGAGTTTCTCCCTCTGGCTGGTTTATAGCAGAGTATATATAAAAATTCGCCTCTATTATAGACAGTGTGCCCTCCCTGATTCACTCAAAAGCCAGCTTGAGGTCTTTAAAAAGATTGAGATGAGGACAGTTGTGAGCTAATTTGAGACTTGGCGCCCCCCCCCCCCACAAATCCTAGTTGTAGGTAATCCTTGAGTTACAACTGTCATGCAGCTGGGCATAAGTTATCACCGTCATCAAACAAGTGGGACGCAAAACCAATCCCATTTTATCACAATTTTTTCGACAGTTGTTATGAGAACAGAGCAGTCGTAAGCACAAAGCCATTGTTCGCTACGGTCATGGGTTTGCCAAAACTAGAAATAAATGCAGGTTTGGGCAGAACCGTCGTAAGACATGGTCATGGGACCGTGGGAGGATGTTCCAAATGCCCCCAGTGTGGTGGGTGACCGTTGGAACTTCTTCTTTTTTTTTATTTGAACTTCTGATCCGGGTCGTGAGTCCCCTTTTTCAGATCGGTCATAATTTTTAACCATTGCTAAGGAACCGCTCGTAAGCTGAGGACTAACTAAAAGCATGTGAAGGCCAGACAAGGAATAATGGATGGAAACTGATTAAGGAGAGATTTAACCTAAAAATAAGGAGAATTTTTTTGAGAGTGAGGACAGTCAACTAATGGAACAGAAGTTGCCTTCAGAAGTTGTGGGAGCTTCATCACTGGAAGCTTTCAAGAAGAGACCGGACTGCCATCTGTCGGAAATGGTGTGGGGTCTCCTGCTTGGGCAGGGGGTTGGACTAGATGACCTACAAGACCCCTTCCAACTCTGTTATTCTATTCCATTCCATTAATTCCTATTCCTATTCCATTTCCTATTCCCATTCCCATTCTTCTATCCTATCCTATCCTATCCTATCGTATCCTATCCTATTCTGCATTGCATTGCATTGCATTCCGTTCTTTCACTATTCTATCCTATTCTGCTTCTTTCCATTCCATTCCTATTCCTATTCCTATCCCATTCCTATCCTTCTATTCTATTCTATTCTATTCATTATTTTATCTATTCTATTCTATTCTATTCCATTCCATTCCATTCCACTCCACTCCACTCCACTCCACTCCTATCCTATCCTATCTCATCCCATCCCATCCCATCCCATCCCACTCCACTCCACTCCACTCCATTCTATTCTATTCTATTCTATTCCACTCCACTCCACTCCACTCCACTCCTGTCCCGTCCCGTCCTGTCCCACTCCATTCCACTCCACTCCATTCTATTCTATTCTATTCTATTCTATTCTATTCTATTCTATTCTATTCTATTCCACTCCACTCCATTCCTATTCCTATTCCTATTCCTATTCCTATTCCTATTCCTATCCCATTTCCTATTCCCATTCCTATCCTTCTACTCTACTCTACTCTACTCTACTCTACTCCACTCCACTCCACTCCACTCCACTCCACTCCACTCCACTCCATTCCATTCCATTCCATTCTTCCATTCCATTCCATTCTTCCATTCCATTCCATATTTTCTATTCTATTCTATTCTATTCTATTCTATTCTATTCTATTCTATTCTATTCTATTCTATTCTGTTCCTATACATGGAAGTATCCCAAGGGAAGACGTAGACACAAGATGCTGAACAGCAATGCTAGAAAGATGGGGGTTTACTGGAATTGTATTCCTCATGATGGGTCAACAATTAGCCTGAGGTGGTATGAAGACTCCTAGCTTTTAAACTGGGGTGGACTATTACTAGAGGACCTCTAAGGGTCCCTTCCAATCCTAGGATTCTAAATGCCCTGGTCCTGTTTTCTTTCCCGCAGGCCTTTGGTGGATTTGTTTGATAAGCGCTACTACTTGGCCGTTCCTTATGATGAGTGCAAACGGAGGAGGAGGTAAGGACCGTTTCGGGATCTGACGTGTGGAGGGCTAAAATGTCCCCCCTCCCACCCACCCCTGTTCCTTGACAGTAATGGAGGTTGTAGAACGAGAAGGCTTTTGCTGAGATGACGTTCCCAAACACCCCTTTTCAGGGAGTTGGGCAGCAGATAAATTAATTGATGATGATGATGATGATGGTGATGTAGATTTATTAGATCCGGGGACTTCCTTTAACTTCTGGCCTGCAGCCATTTTGCAACATCTGTCCAGATGCCCACCTGGCAGGGTGGCAGTTCATGGCAGGACAAGGGCTGGCCAAGGCTGCTGCACAAAACAAACGCCGCACTGGGGAAGCTAGGAAGAGCTGGAGTTGTTTTGCAGAAGGTCTACATCAATCTCTCCTCTCCAGAAGCTCCACTCCAACCTTAGGGACTAGATTCATGGGCTCCACCTCAGTAGAAGAGTAGCTTTACTGTGGCCAGAACGAGGAAGAAGACAGCGGGAGCCTGAGGATCTGCCTCCTGCAGAGTAGAGGACTCTATAAAGTGTATGTCTGCTCCAGAGGGCTGATGTGTAGGCCGTTGGCTCTGCCTGTGTCAAGCCAGTCGACTTTAAGCCATTCTTCTCCCCAGCTTGACCTTGGCAGATCTTGGCTCCACGTTTATGCTGCAATTCCAGGGAGAGGGTTACGTGCCTTGCCGGTTCCAGCTCTTAAAATTTTGAATTTGATTGATTGTTTTGATTGGAGTGGTTTGTTGATTATTCTCTAGTGTACAGCTGTGCAGCTCAACCTCTCCTCTCCTCTCCTCTTTTCTTCTCTTCTTCCCTTGCCTCCACACCCATTCCTTTTTCCTCTCCTTCCTCTTTCTCCTCCCTTCCTTCCTCCCTTCTCCTCTCCTTTCCTCTCCTCTCCTCTCCTTTTCTCTTCTTCCCTTCCCTCCACACCCATTCCTTTTTCCTCTCCTCTCCTCTCTCCTCCTCTCCTCTCTTCTCCTCTCTTCTCCTCTCCTCTCCTCTCTCCTCCTCTCCGCTCTTCTCCTCTTCTCTCCTCTCCTCTCCTCTCCTCTCTTCTCCTCTCCTCTCCTCTCTTCTTCCCTT
>NW_015388603.1:191960-197921 GCF_001527695.2 Protobothrops mucrosquamatus
CTCTCCTCCTCTCCTCTCTTCTCCTCTCTTCTCCTCTCCTCTCCTCTCTCCTCCTCTCCGCTCTTCTCCTCTTCTCTCCTCTCCTCTCCTCTCCTCTCTTCTCCTCTCCTCTCCTCTCTTCTTCCCTTGCCTCCACATCCATTCCTTTTTCCTCTCCTCCCTTCTCCTCTCCTCTCCTCTCCTCTCCTCTCCTCTCCTCTCCTCTCCTTTTCTCTTCTTCCCTTGCCTCCACACCCATTCCTTTTTGCTCTCCTTCCTCTCTCCTCTCCTCTCCTTTTTTTTATCTTCAGTACGCGTAAATACACCATTCCTGACCCTCCCGGTCTATTTGACGGTCACGTCTGGCCAATGTATCTTAAACACAGGAAGGAAATGGAGGCCAATGAAGTCAACGTTGGTAAGAAACTCTTGGCATAACCTGACTGCAATTAAGAAGGGTTGGGTCAAATAAATGTGAAGTAGGGGTTGAAAAATATCTTAGTGAACAATTTTGGGTAAAAAAAGTTTACTCTGGTTAAGAGGGGCGGTCCATAAATTTGGAAAATAAATCAATGTTTTTAGAAAGCCTTAGAAAGACTAGCAGGGTTGGGGCCATTCTAATCTCCAAGGGGAGGATATTCCCACAGACCAGGGGCCACTGCGGAAAAGGCCCTGCTTTTAATCCAGGGGTCCCCAATCCCCAGGTTATGGCCCAACCTGGGCCGTGAGCCATTCACAACCGGGCCGCCCAAAGAAGGAAGCAAAAACGCACATCCCCACTTGTCCGAGCAGCGAACGACCGTGCTCCCACTCCATTTGTGTAAAAGGTAGGTGCGCGTGCCCGCTGCTCGTGCAGAACCATCCCCTGTTCCCTCCCCCGATCCCCAAAGCTGTTCTAACCCCCACCAGCCAACGTTCTTTGACTGATGGGAGTGGCAGCATGTCCAATTTCTAATAATAATAATAATAATAATAATAATAATAATAATAATAATAATAATAAAGTTGGAAGGGACCTTGGAGGTCATCGAGTCCAACCCCCTGCTCAGGCAGGAAACCCTACACCATTTCAGACAAATGACTGTCCAGTCTCTTCTTAAAAACTTCCAGTGTTGGAGCATTCACCACTTCTGGAGGCAGGTTGTTCCACTGGTTAATTGTTCTCACTGTCAGGAAGTTTCTCCTTAGTTCTAGGTTGCTTCTCTCCTTGCTCAGTTTCCATCCATTGCTTCTTGTCCTGCCTTCAGGGGCTTTGGAGAATAGCTTGACTCCCTCTTCTTTGTGGCAGCCCTTGAGATTTTGGAAGACTGCTATCCTGTCCCCCCTCGTCCTTCTCTTCGTTAAACTAGACATACCCAATTCCAGCAGCCGTTCCTTATATGCTTTGGCCTCCAGTCCCCTAATCATCTTTGAGAGAATAGCTTGACTCCCTCTTCTTTTGGCAGCCCCTGAGATACTGGAACACTGCTATCACGTCCCCCCCTCGTCCTTCTCTTCGTTAAACTAGACATACCCAATTCCAGCAACCGTTCCTCATATGCTTTAGCCTCCAATCCCCTAGATTGAATTGGATGGGCAGAAACTCTTCCTGTTTCTAAACTCTCAAATCACAATCCCTACTTGTCCCAAAGGTGGTTTTTTTCAAGAGGCAACTGGATTTTCTTGTTCTTCCTTGAAGACGTTTCGCTTCTCATCCAAGAAGCTTCTTCAGCTCTGACTGGATGGTGGGGAATGGAAGGATTTATATTCTTTGCAGAAAAACTGGTGATTTGCATCCTTTTAGAGGGTCATTGAGGCCACTTGGAGGTTTACTTGTGTCCTCAAGGTCACCTTAGTGGTGCAAATGGGTCCGGAATCTTGTTTGGAACTGCTGATAACACCATCTATCTCCAGTGTACAACACAGTCCTTTCAGCTGTTCCAAGAAGGCTTCACACCCATTTGTACCACTCAGGTGATCCTGAAGACTCAGATAAACCTCCAAGTGGCCTCAACGACTCTCTCAAAGAAGGCAAATGACCAGCTGTCTGCAAGGAGTATAAATCCTTCCATTCCCACCCATCCAGCCAGAGCTGAAGAAGCTTCTTGGAGGAGAAGCGAAACATCTTCAAAGGAAAAACAAGAATGTCCAGTTGCCTCCTGGCAAGGGGGTTGGACTAGATGACCTCCAAGGTCCCTTCCAACTTTATTATTATTATTATTATTATTATTATTATTATTATTATTATTATTATTATTATTATTATTATTATTATTATTATTATTATTATTATTATTATTATTATTATTATTATTATTATTATTATTAAAAAGCACCTTTGGGACAACCATGACCTGGATGATGGAGAATCTCCATGGACATTCACCTAAACTTACTTATTCTTAAGGACATTTCACTGAAGCTTTCCCCAGAAATGTCATTAGAATTGTGGCGTTACGTCTTGACTAATTCCTGGGATAAATCTCTACATGCCTGCTGAAAGTTGGAGTTCACTCTCAACGTAATGACATGCAAATTTGGTAATTGTCCATTCTTATTTTCAGTTTATTTGGATGGATTGAAGTCCCGAGATGACCTTTATTTGCAGGTCTTTGAAGATATTCAGAACACGCTCTTGAACTGTTCATAGGTGAATATATTCCTGATTGGACTCGGGGGCGAGGGAGGAAATACTACCACTTTGCAATAAAATAATTACCAATTTTCATAGTTTCTTTAGATGTCAACGTCTTGCTTTTTCTTTTTCCAGGATCTGCGGGAAACAGAAAGATCTATGTACAGATGTGATGTAAATACTTTTTCTTTTTTTGGCAGAAGCATGGAGAATTGAGTTTAAAAACACCTGTTGGATGTTGTCCTTTAAGAAACAACTTTATGTATATAATTTCACGCTAAGACAACTTATTGACCACACACCTGTGTGGGCAGTTTTTTATCTTCTTATTTTATATTCCACTGATATTGCGTTTTTCAGCTGCATTTTTATACTTGGATGAAGTTTGTAAAATACTATCGCTTATGTCCTTTAACAATAATATCTTCTGTAACTATTTGTGTAATAAATACCACAATGTATTATATTCAATAAAGATTGAGACGTTTTGTATATCGTACTCAGGAACTGTCACAGTTCTTTGCATCTGCAACACCTCTGGGGTGGGGTCACCACACTTTTCTCTCTGAAATCCTGACATACCTCCTCATGGCCCACCTACCCACGATAATGTGAAGTCAGTTTTAGCCATTCCAAGATTATATATTTCATCTCCCAACAGAATTTGACAGGTGGGTATGATGAAAGAAACTGGATGATGCAACCCCAGTGTGTCATGGTTCCGATAGATGAAACTCTTCAAAGAACTTCGAGGCATTGTTTATCTTAAAGAATTTTTATTCGAGTAGCAACACATTGGCATGTACATAGTCCAAGCCAAAATCTGACTTCCCCTCCCCTAAGCACATAGTATCAAAGCACAATTCCCTCCTCTAATTAACAGTCATAAATCACATTCTCCAATTAGTTTGAAATGCTGGCTTCCCCACCAGTTCTTCAGCCCACCATTTCTTATCACCTTATTACAAAAACCCTTGGTTCCCACCCTTATACAGTATTGTTATGTCTAACTAGACTCCCAAGCACATTCCTCCTCCTCCCCCCAGTATCATCTAATTCTAACTCTAAGAGTAAAACATAAAGTAGAGGAAAATGGCCGCATCTCCATATGTTGTCAAAGCAAGAACATTCAATGTTAGCAGCATTGACACAGTGTTTATGGCTTGCGTGCCATCTAGTTGGTGTTCCAGGATGGTCTGTTTCCATCCTTCAGATCAGAGGTCTCCAACCTCGGCCACTTTAAGACTTGTGGACTTCAACTCACAGAATTCCTCAGCCAGCTTGGGGAACTATGGCTGTTTTATGATTTATGGACTTCAACTCCCAGAATTCCTCAGCCAGCTTGGGGAACTATGGCCATTTTATAATTTGTGGACTTCAACTTCCAGAATTCCTGCGTCAGTGTGGGGAACTATGGCCCGTTTATGACTTGTGGACTTCAACTCCCAAAATTCCTCAGCCAGCATAAGGAATTCTGGAAGTTGAAGTCCACAAGTCTTAAAGTGGCCACATTTGGAGAACCTGGCTTCAGATCTTCCAGCAGGGTAGCCATTGGAACAGTAAGGAAGTCTATCCACCTTCTTACTGGTTGTGCTTATTTCCACATTTTCCAACATTGTAGACTTCTCAAGGGAATGTCCTCAATATCTCCAAAATATAATTTGAGCCTGGTCACTTATGTGTGAACTCAAAAATAAATATACATCCATTTTTTCTGGGCTGCCCATGGTACACTCAAAAGCTTTCTCCAACACCAAAATTCAATGATGTCAATCCTTTCTTTTCTGTCCTGTCTCAAAGGTGCTTTTTCACAAGGCAACTAGACTTTCTTGTTTTTTTAAAAAAAGATGTTTCACTTCTCCAAGATGTTTCTTCAACTGGATGGTGGGAAATGGAAGGATTTATACTCCTTGCAGACAGCCGGTCATTTGTATTCTTTTAGAGAGTCATTGAGGCCACTTGGTGGTTTATCTGTCTCGTCAAGGTCACCTGAGTGGTGCAAATGGATGTGAAGCCTTCTTGGAAATGCTGAAAGGACTGTTGTGGATTGGGGATAGATGGTGTTGTATCCCCCCCACCTCCAAGTGGCCTCAATGACTTAAAGAATGCAAATGACCAGCTGTCTGCAAGGAGTATAAATCCTTCCATTCTCCACCATCTAGTCAGAGCGGAAGAAGCTTCTGGGATGAGAAGCGAAACGTCTTCAAAGAAAAACAAGGAAGTCCAGTTGCCTCCTGAAAAAAGCACCTTTGGGACAACCATGACCTGGATGACTGAGCATCTCCATAGACATCTTTCTTTCCTGCTTTTTCAAATCCTTGCACAATTTTGACCTTTGAATGTATAAACGCGTCACCACAACCTATATATTTTCCAAGCCTTCATTGTTGCTCATCTAATGCTTCAGTATCTCACTGTTAATTCTAAAGGCTGGTTTCTGTCCCTGTTGTCCAGGTTCTCGCTAATCCTCTCTTTTTATTTAATCATAATTCATTTCCCTCCCCCCCGGTGCTCCTTGACTTTCCTTACTAGAATTTGCAAATCTTTTGCAGATTCGGCTATCAGAATGGTGTCAGCAGCATAGTGCAAGTTATTGATGTTTCTCTAGTTTTAATTAATAGTAATAATAATAATAATAATAATAATAATAATAATAATAATAATAATAATAATAATAATAATAATAATAATACTACACCATTGGCATTGACACATTCGCTATTATTTATTTATTTATTTATTTATTTATTTATTTATTTATTTATTCGATTTATATCCCGCCCTTCTCCTTCCCGGACTCAGGGCGGCTAACAGCCTTATAAAACAGATACTACAATAAATACCTAATTTAAAACCAAATTAAAAAAAATATTAGCTATGGCCTATATAATTAAAATTTCTCTTAAAAACCCACTAAAAATTCCCTAGGCCAATCCCGCTTGTTGGAAGAGCCATGTCTTTAGGGCGCGGCGGAAGGAGGGGAGATCCGGGATCACCCGGATCTCTGGGGGTAGTTCGTTCCAGAGGGTGGGGGCTCCCACCGAGAAGGCCCTCCCCCTGGAGGTCGCCAGCCGGCACTGTCTGGCCGACGGCACCCTGAGGAGACCCACTCTGTGGGAGCGTACCGGCCGATGGGAGGTAATCTGCAAAAGGCGGCCTTACTAGGAACTGCTTCCATCCTGCTACGATATCTGTAATACCATCAAACATCCACATCTGCCTATCCCAGGTCCTGGGTAAGGACTCGATAGGTAGACAAAATGCCAAATCCAGTCTGAACATCTGGCTGACTGTGCGATGATCCATAATAATAATAATAATAATAATAATAATAATAATAATAATAATAATAATAATAATAATAATAA
>NW_015388603.1:198510-200208 GCF_001527695.2 Protobothrops mucrosquamatus
GCTATCATGTCCCCCCTCGTCCTTCTCTTCATTAAACTAGACATTCCCAATTCTAGCAACCGTTCCTTGTATAGTTTTAGCCTCCAGTCCCCTAATCATCTTTGTTGCTCTTCTCTGTACTCTTTCTAGAGTCTCGACATCTTTTTTACATCATGGTAACCAAAACTGGATGCAGTATTCCAAGTGTGGCCTTACCAAGGCCTTGTAAAGTATTAATACTTCCGTGATCTTGATTCTATCCCTCTGTTAATGCAGCCCAGCACTGTGTTGCCTTTTTGGCAGCTGCAGCACACTGCTGGCTCCTATTTAAGGGATTGTCCACTAGGACTCCGAGATCCCTCTCAGTTACTACTATTGAGCAAGGTACCCCCTATACTATACCTGTACATTTGGTTTTTCTTGCCTAAATGTAGAACCTTACTTTTTTCACCACCTGAATTTCATTTTGTTATATAGCGCCCTGTGTTTAAGTCTGTCTCTCTGTAAGTTGCTCAGAGTCGCCATATCGGTGAGAGGGGTGGCATAGAAGGTAAACAAATTTAACAAATTCAATAAATAATCCACAAAGCATATATGGCTTGTTAGAGGACAAGCCTGAGAGAGCGTTTACCCAGAAGGTCAGTTTCAATCCATGCCTGCAATCCGTCCGCTGGGCTATTTTGGGACCTTGGTGCTCTCTTTCCAGAGAGTCCTCGACGGGTGTTTCAGAAATAGCTCTACTGACTGGTAACAGGTGCAGAAAACCTCTGAGCCTGCCATCTGTTAGTCACCTGTAAGACAGGTGTCCTCAGGCAGGGGCTCCATTCTCCCAGCTCTGCCCTCCACCTGTTCAGAAGAGCAGTTGGTACCGGCAGGTGATGTCCAGCTTGTCCTTCCTTAAAACGGTAAGGACAGTGTCCCCTTGGTGCCTGGTGCTCGGGGGTCAAAGCAGCAGCCCAATTTGCCTGGCAAGCTTTTGGGTGACTCGAGGACCAGATGTGGCCTGAGAGCGTGGCTTTGAGGAAGGACACGGGGGCCTGCAGGGATGGTGCTTCTTGGAAAGGCCACAGCCACGTTTCCTTGAGCAATTGATTTGTTAAGACAGCCATCGGTAGAAAGAGGCACTCAGCCGCGAAATCTGAATGTGGCCATAGTCAAGAGTAGCCTGCTTGGGGAGATCTAATGGCTGCCCAGGCATTGTTTCAACATCTGGCATATAAGATAGAATAGAATAGAATAGAATAGAATAGGATAGGATAGGATAGGATAGGATAGGATAGGATAGGATAGAATTACAGAAGAGAATTACAGAATAGAATAGAATAAAAGGGAACAGAACAGAACAGAATAGAATAGAATAGAATAGAATAAGAGAAATGAATAGAAGAATAGAATAGAAATAGAAACAAAAGAATACAGAATAGAATAGAGCAGATAATAATAATAATAATAATAATAATAATAATAATAATAATAATAATAATAATAATAATAATAATAATAATAACAACAACAACAACATTGTCGATAAGAAAGACAAAAAAGTCTGGATAGTGGACGTGGCAGTGCCTGGAGACAGCAGAATAGACGAGAAAGAACTGGAGAAGATAACAAAATACAAAGACCTACAAATAGAAATAGAAAGACTGTGGCAAAAGCAAGCAAGGGTAGTACCAATAGTAATAGGCGCCTTGGGTGCAATCCCAAAACAACTGGAGC
>NW_015388603.1:200777-205115 GCF_001527695.2 Protobothrops mucrosquamatus
GTCTGGATAGTGGACGTGGCAGTGCCTGGAGACAGCAGAATAGACGAGAAAGAACTGGAGAAGATAACAAAATACAAAGACCTACAAATAGAAATAGAAAGACTGTGGCAAAAGCAAGCAAGGGTAGTACCAATAGTAATAGGCGCCTTGGGTGCAATCCCAAAACAACTGGAGCACCACTTGAACACCATCATCGGCACTGACAAATTCGCTATTAGTCAATTGCAAAAGGCGGCCTTACTAGAAACTGCTTCCATCCTGCGACGAGATCTGTCATACCATCAAACATCCACATCTGCCTATCCCAGGTCCTGGGTAAGGACTCGATAGGTAGACAAAAATGCCAAATCCAGTCTGAACACCTGCGTGACTGTGCGATGATCCATATTATTATTATTATTATTATTATTATTATTATTATTATTATTATTATTATTATTATTATTATTATTATTATTATTATTATTATTTGGCTAGCTCCTGTCCCAAGCACGGTTTTAAGGCACCCGGCAAACCCCTTGTCCTTTTTTCTTCCCAAAGGAAGCCCACCCTTGGCCGACCTCCATGAGGACTAGAATCTTGATTGTGTTTTTAAAGGAAGAGCCCTAGCTCAACTGCTAGAGTACAAGAAGAGTCTCGGCTTGCAAGCTGTGAGTGTTTGAAGTTACAATGGCATGGAGGGGGGGGGGAGGAAAAAACATGACTGAAGTCTAGTCCTCGCACTTACAACCGTGGCATCATCCCCCACAGTCATGGGATCGAAACCCGGGTGCTCGGCAACTGGCATGTGTTTATGACAGATGCAAGCATCCCCCGGGTCATGTGATCACCCTTTTTACGACCTTCCGACAAGCAAAATCAGTGGGGGAAGCCGGATTCGTTTAACGACCCGTGTCAGAGCATGCACAGTCTTATTGCGCTGAGGTAACCCAGGAGTAAATGCAGTACACAGTGGTTTGTAATTAAATGTGGTTTATATTACACTATATCTACAAATATACACTAGAAATAAGATACGTACACGTGGTGAAACAGCAAACTCCAATTTACAGCAGTCAAACGGAGAGAGAGAGAGAGAGAAAAAACTCCCTCCCATACAACATGTAATATGGAGTTTCAATGATAGCAACACTCCATACCCTGTTCACTACATAATTGGCTGTTTTTGTGGCTTCTCCCCAGTATGTGTTACTCATTCCTGCATCTGCCAGCAGTGACCCCTTCGTGGTCTGCAATGTACCATTTCTGTTTTCAACGACTCCATTTTCTGCTGGTGTGTATGGGTTTCTATGTTTATATCTTAATCATCATCATCATCATCATCATCATCATCATCATCATCATCATCATCATCATCATCATCATCATCATAAAGTTGGAAGGGACCTTGGAGGTCATCGAGTCCAACCCCCTGCTTAGGCAGGAGACCCTATACCATTTCAGACAAATGGCTGTCCAGTCTCTTCTTAAAAACTTCCAGTGTTGGAGCATTCACCGCTTCTGGAGGCAGGTTGTTCCCCTGGTTAATTGTTCTCACTGTCAGGAAGTTTCTCCTTAGTTCTAGGTTGCTTCTCTCTTTGGTTAGTTATGCCTGCATTTCCCAGCTGGGCATACTCCATTTGAAGAGCATTCATTCCAAAGTGCACAGCTGAATGTCTATGGAGATTCTCCGTCATCCAGGTCATGGTTGATCCAAAGGTGATTTTTCAGGAGGCAGCTCTGGACTTGTTTTTCTTTGAAGATGTTTCGCTTCTCCTCCAAGAAGCTTCTTCAGCTCTCACTAGATGGTGGAGAAATGGAAAGATTTATACTCCTTGCAGACAAATGCTGATCATTTGCCTTCTTTTTAGAGAGTCGTTGAGGCCATTTGGAGGACTATCTGTGTCCTCAGGATCACCGGAGTGATGCAAATGAGGGTGGAGCCTCCTTGGAACTGCTGAAATTGTGAATTGGAGATAGATGATTTCATATCCCTCCCCCTCCCACCTCCAAGGGGCCTCAATGACCATCTGTCTGCAAGGAGTATAAATCCTTCCCTTCCCCACCATCCAGTCAGAGCTGAAGAAGCTTCTGGGATGAGAAGCGAAACGTCTTCAAAGAAAAAACAACTGGTTAATTGTTCTAACTGTCAGGAAGTTTCTCCTTAGTTTCAGGTTGCTTCTCTCCTTGCTTAGTTTCCACCTGTTGCTTCTTGTCCTGCCTTCGGGCGCTTTGGAGAATAGCTTGACTCCCTCTTCTTTGGGGCAGCCCCTGAGATACTGGAACGCTGCTATCATGTCCCCCCTCATCCTTCTTTTCATTAAACTAGACATACCCAATTCCAGCAACCGTTCCTTATATGTTTTAGCCTCCAGTCCCCTAATCATCTTTGTTGCTCTTCTTTGTACTCTTTCTAGAGTCTCAGCATCTTTTTTACATCGTGGTGACCAAAACTGGATGCAGTATTCCAAGTGTGGCCTTACCAAGGCCTTGTAAAGTGGTATTAACACTTCACGTGATCTTGATTCTATCCCTCTGTTCATGCAGCCCAGCACTGTGTTGGCTTTTTTGGCAGCTGCAGCACACGGCTGGTTCATATTTAAGTGATTGTCCACTAGGACTCCGAGGTCCCTCTCACAGTTACTACTATTGAGCAAGGTACCCCCTGTACTATACCTGTACATTTGGTTTTTCTTGCCTAAATTCTAGTCCAGCCTCCTGCTCAAGCAGGAGACCCTTCCCTCCTCCTCCTCCTCCTCCTCCTCCTCCTCCTCCTCCTCTTCCTCCTAACAGAGTTGGAAGGGGCCTTGAAGATCTTCTAGTACCCCTTGCTCAAGCAGGAGATGCTATGCCATTTCACCACAAGGTTGCCATTTTGCTATGCCTTGCTCAGGGTAGATTCCTCCAGTCCAGAAACACTCAAATGGTTCACTTCCCCTGACAGAACGGATGCTTTAAGGGTGTGTGTCTACTTCTCACACTTTTCCTGTCTTTCAGAGCAGCTGCTGTGAAGGAGCAGTGCCTCTAGTACAGCGTCAGTAGAGACTGACTCACATCTCAGAAAGGACGAGTGCTGGGGAATTTGATCCCCGTCTCCTTCCCACACAGCTGCTGACCTTTCTACTTACGGATCTGAAGCGAGGCTGGCCCTGTCACCAGAGATCTGAGGAATGTGGACAGAGAAGTAGCCTGGTCAATCCGGGTCATCGGAGAAGGGGGTCTGCTTCTGCTTCTCTCTCGATCTAGGGAGATAGAGAAGACCCCCTCTCTCTTCACCTCTTGAGAGAAGCACAGCTACTCAAATAATAATTTTTGCAGATCTTTCTGGACCTTTCCCCCATATTTTTCATCCGGCATGGAATCTTCGATGGAAGACATAGAATTTTTTACTATGACTAAGCTCGTTGCAATTGTGATCAGCTTAGTCACTTGCTGGCTTAATATCAACTGCGCCAGCCTTGCAAAAATGCTGCTACAGCTTCTGACGATGCCGTCGGCCAACGACTTGATGAAGATCCTGGTGAAAGGAGGAATTTAGCTGGGATCTGTTCCCTAGGATTTGCTCAAGATCCCCCCTCAGCAGGGAGCCTGTGGCCTTCCCAGGGGCAGGAATCCAGACAGGAAGTGATGGCATGCGGTTACGATGAGCATTGTGTCACTGTTGTTCAGTCGCCAAGTTGTGCCCGATTCTTCGCAACCCCATGGACCACAGCACGCCAGGCCTCCCTATCCTCCACTGTCTCCCAGAGTTTGCCCAAATTCATGTTCGTTGCGCATTGATGAGCCTATACAACCCTAACCTTCCTCCCCTCTCCCGTCCTCTTCTCCTTTTGCCCTCCATCTTTCCCAACCTCAGGATCTTCTCCAATGAATCCTCTCTTCTCATTAGATTGCCAGAGTATTTGAGCTTCAGCTTCGGTCTCTGTCCTCCCAAAGGACAGTCACGGTTGATTTCCTTTAGGACTGACCGATTGGATCTCCTTGCAGTCTGAGGGTCTCTCAGAGTCTTCTCCAACACCACAATTCAAAAGCATCAATTATTTGGTGCTCAGCCTTCCTTATGGTCCAACTCTCACAGCCACACATTATTACTGGGAAAACCATAGCTTTGTTGGCAAGGTGTCCTATCTATCTATCTATCTATCTATCTATCTATCTATCTATCTATCTATCTATCTATCTATCTATCTATCTATCTATCTATCTATCTATCTATCTATCTATCTATCTATCTATCTATCATCTATCTATCTATCTATCTATCTATCTATCTATCTATCTATCTATCCATCCATCCATCCATCCATCCATCCATCCATCCATCCATCCATCCATCCATCCATCCATCCATCCATCCAT
>NW_015388603.1:205170-209522 GCF_001527695.2 Protobothrops mucrosquamatus
CTCCTCTTCTTCTTCTTCTTCTTCTTCTTCTTCTTCTTCTTCTTCTTCTTCTTCTTCTTCTTCTTCTTCTTCTTCTTCTTCTTCTTCTTCTTCTTCTTCTTCTTCTTCTTCTTCTTCTTCTTCTTCATCATCATCATCATCATCTATCTCCTCCTCTTTTTCCTCCTTTCTCTTCCTCCTCCTCCTCCTCCTCCTCCTCCTCCTCCTCCTCCTCCACATCCTCCTCCCCCCAACCCACATGGTTCCTGAGTTTCTTTTGCCATACTTGCTGATGTCGTTGCTGTATTGAGTTCTAGGTCTCTTTCGTGGATGCTTTGGGGATCCTGTTCTAGGACTTCCATTGGTCCACCTGCTCTCAGTTCTTCTTGCTACGGCATGTGACCAGCCCATTTTCCATTTCAATTTTCATTTGAAATTTCTTTTTCCTTCAATATTTATTATTTATTTATTTATTTATTTATTTATTTATTTATTTATTTATTTATTTATTTATTTATTTATTTATTTATTTATTTATTTATTTATTTATTTATTTATAGGATTTGTATGGTTGTCCATTCACTCTCAGTGACTCTGGGCAGCTTACTAAAATTAATATTGTTGTATTTTCAGGGATATGATTTACAACTTGGTTGGCATGCTCCCTTATGGTATGGGTAAAATAAAATTCATAAATATTTTCAAAACCACTATATTAAAAATGCATTATTACAAACATGGGAAAAAATAAAATGTGAAATATATTTGAAAATTCCAGGATGGCTTTCAACATAGCTGTAATATCATTAGGGTTTTGATTGGATGCTGGGGTTTCTCGCATTTGGTTGTTCTCCACCAGCCAATCATTGCTGAGTGAAGAACCCGCCCCCCCATACATGTCGTCAGCATATAGGACACAGGATTTCATGTCCTACTGGGCCTTACCCAATAGATGTCTCACTGGGAGGCATTTTCTGTTTAAACATTCCTTCTTCCGGCTTGCAGAGTTTCTTTTGGAAGTTTTTGCTGCCTTCCATTTCCCCCCCCACACAAATCACCCTTGGGTTATTTGTCCCCATAAATGAAAATTACCCCCTGTTCACTTTCACGAACTAAAGAGGGATATGAAACTGGTGTTGGAAGAAAAACCAGGTCCAGTTCCAAGCTGGGAATAAAATGGAGGCTGCCTTCGAAAGAAGGTTCCAGTTTATTGATGAGCAGAACCAGCAACAGCCTGCAGTTCTGGGACAACTGACCAATTGGTTTGACGAGTATATGGATTTTTATACAGTTTTCACAGCGTTTCGTAATCTAGAGGCTTGCTTGGTGTGTTTTGTTATTTGATTGGTTTTACTTGTTTTGCAAAGGCTTGTGATGGGTCTTAATTATCGGCTTCCTTGGTCCTAATCCTGTCAAACAAATGGAATTAATTTTACCCCCTTATCTTTAGTCTGTCTATTGCCTCCAGTGAGCGATCTTTGTAAATCTACAGGCTTGTTTTAATGTTTCTGCTTTTCACAATAGCCAGGGGCTTCATGAGTGAGACGTTGTTGCTGTATTTCTTTTTCTGAGCTTTATTCTTATAATTTGGGGGGGGGATAGTAAAAAGGATGGGGGGGGGGTTGTGTTCTTACTACACCAGTAGCAACTTGCTGGCTGCAAGAAAAGGTCCCTAGGCTGCTTTTGATCCAAATATGGGCCTTCTCTTCCAAGTCCAGATTATCTGAAGTCATGAGGCCCCTTCTCCTGTGAGTGTTGTGAAGGGCTGGTCATATGGGGCTCAGTAGGAGTGTGTTTGTTGCATTATCACACCCTTAGCTGTCTCTTTGTCAGCAATTTGGCAGAGCCAACTGACACCTCTGACTGACTGCCAGCTTCCTAAATTTTTAACCAAAGTTGGGAGAAAGATACGAGGGACAGGTCTCTGCTAATAATAGCCTGTGGGTTGTGTTTGCCCCTCCTCAAAATACACCCCCCCATTGCCCAGCTGATTGGAAAACTAATTCCTGCCAAGAGGCAGAGGGAATGTTTGGTATGTGCAGGAATAACACTCAAATCTATTCCTTCTTCTCTTTTGCTCAACTTGTTGTTCGGCCGCTAAGTTGTGTCCTACTCTTCACAACCCCAGGGACCATAGCAAGCCAGTTCCCCACTTCCCCTTCCAGGTTCCGATGCAATATTGTACTTTACAGCATCGGATTTTACTTTTGCCATCTGACGCATGCACAACTGAGTGTCTTTTCAGCTTTGGCCTGGCTGCTTCATTCTTTCTAGAGCTACTTGTAATTCCTTCTGCTCTTCTCCAGTGGCGTTTTGGACACCTTCCAACTTGAGGGGTTCGTCTTCCAGCATCATATCTTTTAGCCTTTTGATACTGTCCATGGGGTTTTCTTTTTGAAAAAGCTTTTGATAAAATAAGACACAGCAAACTATTAGAAATCCTGAAACAAGGAGGACTAGATGACAAAGACATCCAAATAATAAAGAATCTGTATTGGCATCAGGTAGCAAATGTGAGACTAGGCCAAAAATACTCAGCTGATGCAGAAAGAAGAAGAGGGGTCAGACAGGGATGTATTCTGTCTCCACTGTTGTTCAATATCTATTCTGAGTCAATCTTCAACGAGGCACTGGAGAACATCGATGCTGGCATCAAAGTAAACGGTGTTTGGATCAACAACTTAAGATATGCTGATGATACAGTTCTGCTTGCCAGTAATCGTGAAGACCTTCAGCTCCTCATCAACAAAGTCACAGAAATATCTGAAAAATATGGCTTGAAGCTTAACACCTCAAAAACTAAGATCATGGTCATCAGCAAACAACCCGTTAACTTACCACCAATAAATTCAGAAGGAATACCACTAGAAAAAGTTGAAAGGATCACACACCTCGGTTCTAATTGACATGAAAGCTGGGACATGACCACTGAAGTAAAGACAAGGATAGAGAAAGCTCAAACAACATTCTTCAAAATGAAAAAGGTCTTCTGCAGTCACGACATAAGCCTAAGACTGAAAATCAGGCTTGTCAGATGCTATATTTTTTCTATCCTGCTCTATGGAGTAGAGAGTTGGTCTCTGACAGAAGGCCACCTGAAGAGACTAGAAGCATTTGAAATGTAGATTTACAGGCGGCTGTTACGTATAAGCTGGGTTGACAAGATCAGAAATGAGGAGGTGATCAGCCACCTGGGAAAGCCCAGGGAAATCATCAAAACAATTAAAAAATGAAAATGAGAATATTTCGGACATGTGATGCGACACCCAGAAAAATACAGCATACTCCGTTTAATCCTCCAGGGAAAGATTGAAGGCAAACGAGGTCCAGGCAGAAGAAGAACATCGTGGCTTCAAAATCTAAGGGCCTGGTTTGGACAAAACTCAGCAGCATTTTTTCGTGCGGCTGCTGATAAAAACAGGATCGCCAACATGATCGCCAACGTCCGATAACGGATATGGCACAACAAGAAGAAGAAGATGGGGTTTTCTGGACAAGGGTTTCTTACTCTCACTTTTATTGGTTCTTTATATATTAACTGCATTAACGTATGCCAGTGAAACACGGACACTAACCTCACAATTGACACAAAAGCTATGAGTGGCGCGAAGAGACATGCTCGGCATCACAAGACAAGGTAAAAAGATCCACGCTTGGATTAGAGAACAAATAAAAATATATGATATCATTAGGAGAGTAAAAGAATGGAAATGGAAATGTGCTGGTCACAGAACAAGAAGAACTGATGGCAGGTGGACCAAGGCAGTCATAGAATGAATCCCACTTGAGGCTTAAAAGAAGATGGAGCAAGTATTGTGGGCCCAATTGGCAAAGAAAAACTCAGGAACGTATTGTTTGGAAACATGCGGCTTTCATCCTGCAGTGGATAGACAATAGAATAGAATAGAATAGAATAGAATAGAATAGAATAGAATAGAATAGAAGGGACCTTGGAGGTCTTTTAGTCCAGCCCCCTGCTTAGGCAGGAAACCTATACCATTTCACACAAATGCTTGTCCAATCACTTCTTAAAAACATCCGGTGTTGGAGCATTCACAACTTCTAGAGGCAAGTTGTTCCACTGATTCCAATTGTTCTTAGTTCTAGGTTGCCTCTCTCCTTGATGAGTTTCCATCCGTTGCTTCTTGTCCTGCCTTCAGGCGCCTTGGAGAATAGCTTGACTCCCTCTTCTTTGGGGCAGCCCCTGAGATATTGGAACACTGCTATCATGTCCCCCCTCGTCCTTCTCTTCATTAAACTAGACAGACCCAATTCCAGCAGCCGTTCCTTGTTTTAGCCTCCAGTCCCCTGATCATCTTTGTTGCTCTTCTCTGCACTCTTTCCAGAGTCTCAACATCTTTTTTACATCATGG
>NW_015388603.1:211101-227263 GCF_001527695.2 Protobothrops mucrosquamatus
TTTAGCCACAAGATGTCACCCCACTGTTTAAGGAATTCCTTTAAATCTCAAAGTTATTTTAATCCTTTGTTTTTTTCTTCTATTTTAAGAGGAAAAACCCAGACTTTCAAATAAAAATAGAAAGTAAAAAGTAGATAATCAAAAATCTTTTAATCCACAAGCTTTAGGAAATAAAGTTCCAATTGGGATCCAATTATTTTTTCAATGTTTTTAAAACTTCCTTGTATATTCAATCGCCTCTGTTTCTGGAGGGAGGGCTAAAATCCCCCTTCCCTCTCCACAGGGGGAGGGGGAGTTTATGTTTATGTTTATTTAGATTTGTATACTGCCCTATCTCCCTTATGGAACTCAGGGCGGTGAACAGGCGATAATAAAAATCACAATAAATATCTACTTTAGTACTTTAGTAGCTTGAATAGGTACAAAAAAGCAATTAGGATTTAAGAGAGGTACATCTCACCCAGTCTTTTACACGCTGCTTTGAAGTTGTCAGATGGTGAGTGTGACTTCGGCTGTCTGCAGCCTAGTGACAAGCCATAGTTCTATGTCCGGCCTTTCATCCACCAGTTTGGAGGTATTCGCTGGCTCTAGCAGGAGAGCTACCACTCTCCTGTGATCCAGTGACAGCCCCTCCTTGCTGGTCGCCTCTACGGGGCAACATTTGACCCTTTTCAGGGCCCCCCCAATGATGCGAAACTGGACAGTGGAGACGAAGCTCATCTGCCAGATGTCCATGGTGGCCGTGGCAAACCAGAAGTCCTGCAATGTTATTATTTTCTACTGTGCTTAAAAAAAAAGTCGGAAGTCAATGCTTTTTTTTTTAACCTCTCTACCTCACAATTTTTCTTTTTCCCTTTTTCCCTCCTCTAGTTTCCACTACTTTTATTTTCCTTTGTGTTTTATATTGTGATCAATTAATTACATTTATATTGCCAAGAATCTTATAACCAACTCTGGACAACCGCTAATCAAACATCAAAACAACATAAAGGTCATATTAAACTGTAAAACTAAATACATTAAAAACATTCCAGCAGGCATTCCTTTTCTCCCTTTCTCCCATCAAGCTGGTACCTGCCTGGGGCACCCTTTAACATTCCTTGCCAACTCTTCCCCTTGCATCTGACCCACATGCAGCCCACAACCAGGGTTAGAAATATTTTGGGGGAAATGATTTGGCTACAAAATTGATGATATGAGGTCATGTCACCTTCCCAACTTTTAATCAGATATTCAGAACACACAAATAATAGAGCTCTCAGATCAGCTGATATTAGAAATGCAAAATCTACATATCTTTCAAGGTCATTGTTTTAACCTTAGAAACCTTATCATTAATATCTAAATCTTTGCTATCAAGGTGTATTTTGAAATTGGGTCTCACTGGGGACAACAAGAGTAAATGAAAAATAAAAGAATGGGTTATAATAATAATATTGATAAAGTTGGAAGGGACCTTGGAGGTCATCTAGTCCAACCCCCTGCTCAGGCAGGAAACCCTATACCATTTCGGACAAATGGCTGTCCAGTTTCTTCTTAAAAACTTCCAGTGTTGGAGCATTCACCGCTTCTGGAGGCAGGTTGTTCCACTGGTTAATTGTTCTAACCGTCAGGAAGTTTCTTCTTAGTTCTAGGTTGCTTCTCTCTTTGGTTAGCTTCCACCTGTTGCTCCTTGTCCTGCCTTCAGGCGCTTTGGAAAATAGCTTGACTCCCTCTTCTTTGTGGCAGCCCCTGAGATATTGGAACACTGCTATCATGTCCCCCCTCGTCCTTCTCTTTGTTAAACTAGACATACCCAATTCCAGCAACCGTTCCTTATATGNTCTTCTCTGTACTCTTTCTAGAGTCTCAACATCTTTTTTACATCCTGGTGACCAAAACTGGATGCAGTATTCCAAGTGTGGCCTTACCAAGGCATTGTAAAGTGGTATTAATACTTCACGTGATCTTGATTCTATCCCTCTGTTAATGCAGCCTAGCACTGTGTTGGCTTTTTTGGCAGCTGCAGCACACTGCTGGCTCCTATTTAAATGATTGTCCACTAGGACTCTGAGATCCCTCTCACAGTTACCACTATTGAGCAAGGTACCCCCTATACTATACCTGTACATTTGGTTTTTCTTGCCTAAATGTAGAACCTTACTTTTTTCACCATTGAATTTCATTTTGTTAGATAGAGCCAGTGTTCAAGTCTGTCCAGATCCTCCTGTATCCTAAGCCTGTCTTCTGGAGTGTTGGCTATTCCTGCCAGCTTGGTGTTGTGTGCAAATTTGATGAGTTCCCCATCTATCCCCTCGTCCAGATCGTTGATGAAGATGTTGAAGAGCACTGGGCCCAGAACAGAGCCCTGGGGCACCTCACTACACACTTCCCTCCATGTAGATGCGGTTCCATTGAAGACCACACGCTGAGTACGGCCGGTCAGCCAGCTACGGATCCATCTGGTGGTGGTGCTGTCTAACCCACATTTTTCTATCTTCTCAAGTAGTACGTTGTGGTCTACTTTGTCAAATGCCTTACTGAAGTCCAAGTAAATTATATCCACAGCATTCCTCTGGTCCACTAATTTTGTCACTTGGTCGAAGAATGCAATAAGATTTGTCTGGCATGATCTGCTTTTGACAAACCCGTGTTGGCTTTTAGTAATGACTTTGTTTGCCTGTAGGTGTTTGTTGATTCATTGTTTGATTATCTTTTCCAGAATCTTCCCAGGTATTGAGGTCAGGCTGATAGGTCTGTAATTTCCTGGGTCCTTCCCCCCTTTTTTTGAAGATGGGAACTATATCAGCTCTTTTCCAGTCCTCTGGTAGTTCCCCAGTGCTCCAGGATCTCTGAAAAATATAGTTCAGTGGTTCTGAGATCACATCTGCCAGTTCCTTAAGAACCTTGGGGTGTAATCCATCTGCTCCTGGTGATTTGAACTCATCTAGGATGGACAGGTGCTCTCTTAACTTGTGTTTCTACTCTGTTTTTTATGGCACTGTTTTTGATAGGTTGGTCTGTTTTTTCCCTTTGTGTAAAGACAGATGCAAAAAACGAGTTAAATAGTTCTGCTTTCTCCCTGTTGCTTGTCACCTTCTTGCCACTTTCACCCACTAATGGACCAATCGTTTCCTTCACTTTTTTCTTGTTTTTTACATGTTGAAAGAAGCTTTTTTTGTTATTTTTGACTTTGGTTGCAAGCCTTAATTCATTTTGAGCCTTAGCTTAGGGTTATTGGTGATGATTAAGTGATACTTTGTGATCAGGCAAATAATTTTATTACCAATTATTTAATATGCATCATTTTTAAGAAATCAGATTAAATACAAAATAAATGTTTGTCCCAAAGTGAAAATAAAAGTTTCTAATCCCCATATAAATCAGAGATTCTTGTGCCTCACAATATTTTCTCTACAATTCAGATTGGGCCTAAATAGGATAATGAAACATTTTGGGGAAAAAATACAGACCAAGAGACCAGCTCCGGAGGCCAAAATGGAGAAGATCTCCACGGCCACCATAGACTTCCCTTTGGTGCTCAGGTAGGTGGGAAAGAAGGTGATCCACACACTGCAAAAGACCAACATGCTAAAAGTAATGAACTTAGCTTCATTAAAGCTGTCAGGCAATGTCCTAGCCAGAAAGGCTACTGTGAAACTGATTAGAGCCAGAAACCCTAGATAGGCAAGGACAACATAAAACATTGAAGGTGACCCTTCATTACACTCTAAGATGGTCTCTCCCACTAGTGAGCGGAAATCCATGTTGGGAAATGGGGGAGAGGTTACCAGCCAGGTGGCACAAAGAATTGCTTGGATGAAGGGACAGGCTACAACAATGGAGTTAGTCAGTGGTTTTCCTAAGAGTTTCCTTGTCCTGTTCCCTGGCTTGGTGACCATGAAGGCCAGAACCACCATGACGGTTTTTGCCAACACAGAGGAAACCGCAAGGGAAAAGAGAATGGCAAAGGCAGTTTGTCGGAAGAGACAGGTGAGCTTCCCTGGTCGACCAATGAAGAGGAAGGAGCAGAGGAAGCAGAGCAGGAGGGAGACCAGGAGGATGTAGGTGAGATCTCGGTTGTTAGCCTTGACGATTGGTGTGTCACAATGTTGAAGGAATATTGCCAGAATTGCAGATGTGATCACCGAGAGAGAAAGGGCAAGAGAAACCAAAATGTATCCTAGGGTGTCTTGATAGGAAAGGAAGTGGAGTTTCTTGGCAATGCACTGGTTCTTGTCCTTGTTGGGATATTGGTCTTCTGGGCAGGGATCACAGTGAGCTGCATCTGAAATCAAGAGTTGTTGTGTAAGGATTTAATTGCATCTGCTATGAGCATTACCCCTCCCTTAAGGGAAACATGACCGTCTCCTTTCTGCTGTGGCCAACCCATAGTTAGTGATTGAATGACCTCTATGGTGGGTCAAAAAGGCAAGTCATCCTTCATAATGACCCCGATGATAGATTAGTCAGAGACAAGAATCTGTTCATCCCCAGCTGGCTTGGTCAGTTTCCTCTGGGAAAAAAGCCCCTCTCAAGTCAGTGGGCAATGCCTTCTGCACATTTCAGAGTGAGAGAAATTATGAACTGTGTTATTTGCAATTTATACTGAAACCCACAGAATTCGGATAGATTTGTTTGCCAGAAATCTTGTTACATTCATTATGTGTACATTGTACATTGTTCTGGGCTGAGAGGATCACAAAATGAGAGAGAAAAGGACATGCGACTGTATATTGTTCAAAAGTGATTTACAGGGAAATTTATTGCAAGTGGGAAAAAGGAAATAAAGGACCAAAGACAAATGTCTATGGAGCTTCTCAGTCATCCAAGCCATAGTTGTCCCAAAGATGATTTTTTAAGAGGCAAATGGACTTTCTTGTTTTACTTTGAAGACGTTTCACTTCTCATCCAAGAAGCGTCTTCAGCTCTGACTGGATGGTGGGGAATGGGAGGATTTATATTCCTTGCAAGCAGCTGGTCATTTGTATTCTTTTAGAGAGCCATTGAGGCTACTTGGAGGTTTATCTGTGTCCTCAGGGTCACCTGAGTGGTGCAAATGGGTGTGGAGCCTTCTTGGAACTGCTGAAAGGACTGTGTTGTGGACTGAAGATAGATGATGTTGTATCCATCCCCCTGCCCCCTCCAAGAAGCCTCAATGATTTTCTAAAAGAATGCAAATGACCAGTATAAATCCTTCCATTCCCCACCATCCAATCAAAGCTGAAAAAGCTTCTTGGATGAGAAGCAAAACATCTTCAAAGAAAAACAAGAAAGTCCAGTTGTCTCATGAAAGAGCACCTTTGGGACCTCCAAAGACAAAATAGCACTGAGTGTTCTCTAGGCCAACTTCTGTGCTTCGTACTTCAAATCTGCCCATTCAGAAATCCCCCCCCCAGGGAAAGGTTAGTAGAGATGGGTAGATGGAACTCCTATTTTCCCAATATGTCTATCAATTTCCTAGGTGACTGATAGTGCTGAAAGTGATTGGACAATCACTTGTCTGTAATGGTATAGGGTCTCCAGCTTGAGCAGGGGGCTGTACTAGAAGGCCTCCAAGGTCCCTTCCAGCTCTATTCTGATTGACTGATTGATATTTAAATGATTGTCCACTAGGACTCAAGAACCCTCTCACAGTTACTGCTGTTGAGCCTCCCCTCTTTTATGAAAGGTTTAGTAGTTGGTTTTCCCAATGAGATGCAAAAATAGGGGAGGAAAGTTTAGTAAGGATCCCATAAGTTGTGCACTGCAACTACCGTGCATTAAATTGGTGAGGAGCAGGAAAATTGGCCTGTGAGGGAAGCTGAGTTTGATCTATAAACTGAGACATTCTGCTGAGAACTATGAATACTTCGAAGCATGTCATTCCTATCAAAAATTAATTAATATTAAAACATATTGTCAACATCCAGCTCGAGAATCCAAATCAATCACCAGGGATCATTCCGGTTCCGGAATTCTTATTGTTTATTGAATACATAGCCTAGTACTGTCGAAGCAAAATTCACTCAGAGGTGAAAGATCAAAGAATTAAACAACCATCTCTTTGCCCAAGGCCCCCCCTCACCTAGTCCCTGTGAACAATTTCTCTTTCTTATGGGAATCATCTGCTTTTCTCCCACACCTGCTTCAGTGTTCTTGAAAAATTGTTCTTGAAAAAGGCGCTCACGGTCTGCAGCAGAATCAAAAAGGTTTCATTTCTCCATCGAAACATTTTTAAAGCAACACCTGTTGACACATATTAAGATCTACTGAATGTCTTCCTTGATCCTGGAGGACCTCAATTTGAAATTTGATGTACCTGTCTGATCAGAAATGGTCCCTTCTGGACAAGGGTCACATTGGTAGCAGCAAACCTCCTGTCCCTCTGGGACACATCTCAGCTCTCCTGCCTGGCACCTCTTCATGCCACACCTGGCAAAGGGCACCTTCTGAAAGATGAAAAGGAGATGCCTGAGACGGCTTAAGCAATGAACATATTTCATTCATTTGTTTCCACATTCCTATTTTCATTTTCAGAATGTCTTCAAAAGAAATAGCTTACCATGGTCTACAAGAAACCAGGAACATCTCTTGAGGGATTCAGGCCAGTAGCATTCCTAACCCTCCTGTAAGAAGCTGCCTCAATTAATTCTCCCAAGAAAGCAGAACTCTTGAAACTTGCATTGTTTCAACAAGAACTTTTATTGGAAGTTATTGACAGCAGGAGAGTAAGGCAAGATCTAAGGATTTCCCTTGAGAAACTTTACATTAAAAGAATGCTTTCAAACCCTTCCCAAAATGTCCAACCTGCCAGTTTGATTTGAACCAATCCGTAGCTCAGTGGTGGCGAACCTATGGCACGAGTGCCAGAGGCAGCACTCAGAGCCCTCTCTGTGGGCACGTGTGCCGTCGCCCCAGTCCTAGGCCTTCAGCTGGGTTTTATAAAACCTTTTTGCTTTAGGCCTCCACTGCCGTGTTCAATCAATCAGTCAATTTCAACTTCTCATGGGAAAAAAAATCTTGCAAAGTTGGAATTGATTGATTGAACTTTTTAGTCCCACCCAGTCTGCCGTTACCACTGCAGCCACGCCCAGCCAATGGGCCACACCCACTCGGCACCCGACGATGCATAAGTGGGTTTTGGGTTGCAGTTTGGGCACTCGGTCTCTAAAAGGTTCGCCATCACTGCCATAGCTGTTAAGTTGTTGTGGGAAACAAATGATAAGGCACCATTCTCAAAGCTGTCAGTTTTCTCCATTGCTCCTTCCCATCAGACCGGAAATAAGGCAGATGGCCAGAGGTACATTCCTCCCTCCTTCCACACCACAAATAAGGTACTTCAAAGAACAAAGTAAAGGACATACATTGTAGAAGATACATAGGTTGCTTCCCTCCCTTCTAAGCACAAGTCTCCCCCAACCCAACACAATGGCAGAACCCAAAAATGAATGGCACAGGAAAAGAAATATATTGAGGATCTGACACCTCCAATGGATGCTGGAGGTTGGAACTGGGACTTCGGTACTGAAGAAAAAAAAGACTTGTGGCCTTCAGCTTCTCTAAAAGAAAGCTTCATGAGGATCCCTTTTGAACAGGAATGGTCCATGGACATCATTGTTGTCTGCTCCAATTTCATCCTGGGTTTCAACCAGAAGTTCTTTCCAATCCCAAACCTTTGCGGATCTGTCAGAAAACAGACCTCAATTCGGTTACATGCAAAGCAGGTTTTTCCACTGACGGCTGCCTTATTTTCTGATTCAATAGATATGTTTTCTAGTTAGAAGAATATTCTGCAGGAGAGAATAAATCTTTTTTTTACAACTTTTCCGCCCAGCTCACCTTTGTGGCCCAGATGATTTCATCCGAGTTAATCATAAAATCCTGTCCTGGGGGAGTCCCAGATTTTACTTGCCCGACTTTCACAGGGACAAAAGATTCATTGGGGAAGAGAACCCAATTGAGAAGGTCATATCGAGCAGATCCCAGTCCATTTTCTGAGAAGGTGACATCATCTCCAGCAGTGTTGTTGAATTGGGCATTCCTCAAATAGGGAAGTATCTGAAAGAAATCAGAAATCAGTTGAAAGTACAAATGAGACATCTTGACTGTTATCATCTGTGATGGTCAGCATATTAAGCAATGAGCGTATGTCTGAAAAGCTAAATGTGTTCCATTGGTGGAGATCTGAGGAATCAGGAGTAACACCAAATAATTGACTCCTTCCCCAGATGTAAAAGGTTTTTGAGGGTGAAGGTTCGTTCTCCGAGCTTGTGGGTTGGTTTCCGAATGTTTCATTACCAGGCTAGGTAACATCTTCAGCGGAGTTTACCTAGCCTGCTAACGCAACATTCAGAAACTAACCCACCAACTCAGAGACCTAACCTTCACCCTCATCCTGCACCCATTATTCGCCACTATTGAAAAAAAGTTTTTTTTATAATTTGTATCATGGCTTCTTCCATTCTGATGTTATCAGAATGATACCTACATACAGAGGCTTTAATTCTATATTCCACATTTCCTTGTATGGCATAGCTCCTGTTATACTTGGCTATCTATATTTTGATAGGTTTTCATTTGGAACCCATGGTTTTGTGAATGACAAATGCATCTACATCACTATCTAGAGTGGCCCAACATTTAGTCTTTGATAGGGAAAGATCTGATGAATTTCAGACCAGAACCCATTAGAATGTCTTTGAATCCTACTCTTGTATGCTGTGGTTGACAAAAACTGCTTTCACACAAGAAGATTAGCAGAAGAACAAATGACAATCTTGTGGAATCACAAAGGATTCTAAGCCACAGAAATATAAATCAAGGTGAAAAAAAAATTGAACTGTCTCTTCACAGGTTGGATTCAATCTACCTACTGAGAGAGAAATTGAGGTGGTTCTGCAAATATGCCCACTAGGATTTCAACTGACCTGTTGAAGCACCATTTGTAAACACACCCAGATTGCCATCTTGCTCTGGGCTGACATTTCTTCCCTGAAATGGTCCCCCCTTGAAATTCAGGCAACCACTGAAGACCTTTCAGGACCTTCTATGGAATTCTATCCTCTATGGGTCTTATGGACAACTGGTTTGGTTTATTCCCTTTTCACCCCACTACCCTATTTCAACCAAGTATAATTCTTAATTCATTCAAACACATCTCAATTCTTAATTCATATTAGTGTTTTTTTTAAAATCCTTCCTTAGTCTGATATGACAGCATACAGCTATTTAACCAATAACTCTAGAAAGAGTACAGAGAAGAGCAACAAAGATGATTAGGGGACTGGAGGCTAAAGCATATAAGGAACAGTTGCTGGAATTGGGTATGTCTAGTTTAGAGAAGGACGAGGGGGGACATGATCGCAGTGTTCCAGTATCTCAGGGGCTGCCCCAAAGAAGAGGGAGTCAAGCTATTCTCCAAAGCAACTGAAGGCAGGACAAGAAGCAATGGATGGAAATTGATCAAGGAGAGAAGCAACCTAAAACTAAGGAGAAACTTCCTGACAGTTAGAACAATTAACCAGTGGAAAAACCTGCCTCCAGAAGTGGTGAATGCGCCAACACTGGAGGTTTTAAAGAAGAGACTGGACAGCCATTTGTCCGAAATGGTATAGGGTTTCCTGCCTGAGCAGGGGGTTGGACTAGATAACCTCCCAGGTCCCTTCCAACTTTACTATTATTATTAAATACATTCAGGAAACTTCCTTTCTAAGGATCTGTGAACTGAATAAAAAGCCAGATAGATTACCTGCCATGACTGGACATCTGAGATCTTCTTCCCAAACCTTATCACGGTCGGTTGGGCTCCCAATCGACACATTGAATGCAGTGCATGGGCCACAGCATAAATGGCATTGTAGATGTTGTAACTTTCACCTGTCATGTTTTTTTCAAAAATGTGAGTTGGCACATCTTGTAAATTCTCCTTCCCTGTACATTGTTTCCTCTTTCGATGGGTCTTTCCTAGTATGTGGAACTTGCAGTCAAAGACCTTTTCCCACCATTCTGGGAGAAAGATGTCCCCTTGTGGGTTCAAAGGGTCTAAAGACATGAGAAAATGGCTGAATTCTGAGATATCCCCTGTGTGGTCCCTAAACTGCAAAGTCCCATGAAAGGGCTTTACAACTGGCAATATGTCTTTAGCTGGCACCATGTTACGTTTCAATTGGGAAGTTAGGATCCAAAGTTTCTGAGGTGAAGATTGTGCGGATATTCCATGAAAAAACAGAGCTGACTCTACTTGTCCATTAGTTTGAGGATCACCAAAGAGAATAATCACTTCAGCTTTACAACAGTTTCTTAAAAAATGAATGAATTTATTCATTGTAATATGAAAATGATCCGATTTCAATATTTCAATGAAGGCCGGGCAGATCTCCTTCTCCTTGAGCATCGGCACCAGAGATGAGACGAAACGTTCTCCGCTCTCACTTTCAGAGGCCACCAGACCAACCCAGTTCCACTGGAAATACAGGAGCAGCTGGACTAAACCCACATACTGAGGAAATTCACTGGGATTAATCCGGAAGAAGGAAGGATAAACTTTCTCATCTCCCTGAGTGAACTCAAAACCAACACCGAGCTGGAGGAAGTGAGATTCTTCTTTTAAAGACAAAATAAAGTTTTAGGGTGACTTTAAGGGTCCCCGTTGTGTGCTTGATTGCCCCACCAGTCAGCTGGACTCACTATGAGTGGCAAGCTTATGCTTCTTCCCCTCTTAGAAAGAGCCAACAATTAACATATTTTATCTGGTTGTGACATGCCAGGAGACAGGGAATCAAATCATCCACCTGATGCAGAGAATAAACTGCATTAAATGGGTGGCTACATGTATATGAAGTATTAATTAGTTAGTTAGGGAGGAATTCCTATATAAAGAATTTCTCTTGGCAAATACAGCATTTAGGAAATATTTATTTATCTCTTTCAAATTATATAAAAATGTATTCTGACACATAAAAATGAAAAATGAATTCAAGTATCATGTTGAGTCTCTAAATCACATACTACTACATACTTAGGGAGACTACTATGTCCCCCGAAGCAGTTTTGGTTTCTATGGATGCTTCTGTTGTTTTTCTCATTCATGCGGTATCCAATGGAGCCCCCTTACCTGTGGGACCTTGAAGAGGCTGAAGATGGAGGCCATCTGCCTTGAGGATTTGGGCCTGAGACCTCCAATGACAGAGAGCAGGGGGTCCTGCCTGTCACATTTGTAACCCGGAACCATTCGGCCTCGTGTGGAGAGCAGGGAGAGGCTGATTATGGAAATGCTTCTCTCAGTCTGGTGATTGTCAGAGATTTGGAAGCCGAGCGTGATATTGGGGAGGAGAACCAGATCCTTGTTGACCTCTCTGACCGCAAATACCAAGGCCAGGACTTGCTGGTAGCTCTTGGGTATGAGTCTACAGTGAGAAAAATATTGGGGAAATTTTCAGGAAATGTCATGTGGGAGGAGTTTGTCTTGCCTTTTTTGGTGGTTGTTTGGGTTTGGAAGTCCCACGTTTCATAGGTTTGGGTTTTTTTTTAAGGATGTTTCTTGATGAAACTTGGATGACTTTGTGAGACAGGAGAAAAATGTCTCTCTTCATATCACAGACCATTTTATATCCTCTGTCTAAGGTCCTTCCCTTCTTCACTTTGCTGCATGGTTATAATCCTTCCCGATTGCTCCACTAGCACCCTAACCAATTCGGTTCCCTCAGCGTCTTCAGGGGAAATTACAGCATGTATTAGACAGGGTGATTAAATTAGTAGACCAGAGAAATGCTGTGGACATAGTATATTTAGATTCAGCAAGGCATTCGACAAAGTACACCACACCACAACCTACTTCTTGGTAAGCTAGAAAAATGTGGGTTAGACAGCATCACCATCAGATGGATTTGTAACTGGCTGACAGACCGTACTCAACAAGTAGTCCTTAATGGTACTACATTAACATGGAAGTAAGTAAGCAGTGGGGTAGTACAAGATTGTAGGTACCACAAGGTTATAGTAGCTTAATCACTAGAGGTTTTTAAGAAAAGACTGGCAGCCACCTATCTGAAATGGTATAGGGTCTCCTGCTTGAGCAGGGGTTGGAATAGAAGACCTTCAAGGTCCCTCCAGCTCTATTCTGATTGATTGAATTGATTGATTGATTAAAGACCATTATTCATAAGCACTGCTGATTCCAAAACCGAGATGGTTTTATACAACTCTTGGACAGTGGAAAAGGATTGAGCTTCTCACCCTGACTTTCTGTCCAAATTAATATTATAACTCAACTTCTCCACTAGGCCATCACAATTTCTATTGTCTTCTCCCTCCTCACTTTTGTGGTTGTTTATTATCTTTCTGATGAAAACTTCTAGAGCAAGGGTGTCAAACTGCCGGCCCGCAGGCAGGACACGTCATGCGGAAGCCGCGCCCACTTCATTGCCAGCAATGGCAAAAATTGTCCCAATACGTTGCACGACATCACGTGATGTCGCGAGTTTGACATGTCTGTTCTAGAAAATTTTAGCTATTTTAAGAGCTTGGCACTTACTGAGAAAAGCTGTCGTGACTCCGAGCCAGCCTGTGCTCTCAACAGCAGAGTCTGGGGAATCTGAGGAGGTGGAGGGAGGCTCTGAGGAGTTACAAGACTCACATTCCAGTGAGGGGCCAGGCCCCTCCAATCGTGTGCAGGATGAGCTGCAGCTGGGTGGGGAGGAAGAATTAGACTAGGATGTCTCACAGCTGTTGGAAATGAGAGACGCCCGAAAAAGGAGACAAGCTAGGAGAGTAGACCAGAGAGAGGCTATGGGACGACTCAGGAGAAGGCACTAAGAAGCCATGCCTTGAGGACTGACTTACAAAAGGGGAATGTGTGGGTGGTGCTGGTTGCTGAAGGCAACCGCTGCAAAGTACTTCATGGGATCATGTTCTGTTAGTATTGCCAGTGACTACTTTTCTGTTTGCATCGTGTTTCGTGTGGACAATTTCCTCCATTTGGATTGTGTTTTGCTGCTTTTGTTTCTGGACTATTTGGCAGGTTGGTTACCCATATTAAAAGGGGTTTGTTTTGTTTTGAGTCTCCAGCCTATTTTCTCAACAGGGGTTTGGTCCTTGTGCCTTTAAAAAGGACGGCTATAGGCTGGGATAGAACAAAAGCACAAAGATCTGAAATATGCTGCAAACAATTTTAAACAAAGTAAACAATTATCTACATCAGTTCTCTTCAAGTGAGACTTACATATTTCCCATAGGAAGCAAGAATGGGTCTTTTTGAAAGTCTGGGATATTGGAAAAGACAGTGGTTCCCAGCTGCAAATTCCCACCAATAATGAGATCACCAGGCCTGTGGTAGCTTTCCTGTGACTGGAAATAATTTTTCAACGCACACACAGTTTGCATCCTCTTAGCAATAATTGGAGGAAGGAGAAAGAACAACAGCAGTAGCAGTAGGAGAGACAGCCCAGTCATTCTTGTTACCTTCCCTCCTAGATCAAAAATCAAGTTTTATTCAGAGGCTGAACCTCCAGATAGCTCTTGAAATCTCAGCAGAGCTTCAGCACAATAGACATCACTTGTGCTACCTGGGTGGCCCCAGGCAAATTTATATCAGTCGTGCTTCCTCTTACCTATGTTTGATGTGTGATAAAAGAGAAAACAAGAGTATGAGTCTCTTTCGTCTATTCTTCAGCTGAACAAGGTATGGTGACATGTCCTGCCCCTACTGGGACAACTCAAAGTGTATTTTTTAAAACAGCATTTATTTTGGAACATGTTTGTGAGTAGAAATCCAGAGGGCATACATTAAAAAAAAAATACTGTTCTTCTGATAATTATAAGGAAAGGCAATTATAAAGAAAGGCAATTGTCATAAGGAAAGGCAATTGTCATTAGCAGCTCTTCATACAACAGAAAAGGAAAAACAGAATAACAGAGTAGTAGCAATGGTATACTTGCAATAGATATGGTATAATATAACATAGAGGTAATAGTAATATATTGTCAATAGTAAGAGAAATATAAGTCAATATACATTAAAAAAATGCACAGACTTCAATCAGGTTATCTGCAGGACCGCCTTCTGCCACATACCTCCCTTCGACCAGTCCGCTCCCACAGATTAGGCCTCCTCAGGGTGCCGTCGGCCGGACAATGCTGGCTGGTGACCCCCAGGGGGAGAGCCTTCTCTGTAGCAGCTCCTACCCTATGGAATGAGCTGCCCCCTGACCTCCGTACAATGGGGGACATACGCCTCTTCCGCCGAGCCCTAAAGACCTATCTGTTTCAAGAGGCCGGTCTGGCATAAATCTGAAATTCTAAAATTTTAAATTGGATATAATTTTATATTATTATAGTGGGTTTTAGGACAGGACAAATAATTTAATTAGTTTTGAATATTTTTAAATATTATGGTATTGCTGTTTTATTAATGTGCCTGTTCACCGCCCTGAGTCCCGCAAGGGAGAAGGGCGGTATATAAATCAAATAAATTAAATTAAATTAAATTGAATAAAAGAATACAGCTGAAAGGGACCTTGGAGGTCTTCTAGTCCAGCCCCCTGCTCAAGCAGGAGAACCTATACCGTCTCAGACAAGTGACAGTCTAGTCTCTTCTTAAAAACTTCCAGTGATGGAGCACCCACGATTTCTGGAGGTAACTTCTGTTCCACTGGTTAATTGTCCTCATTGTCAGGTAGTTTCTCCTTAATTCCAAGTTGCTTCTCTCTTTGATCAGTTTCCAACCATTGTTTCTCGTTTTGCCCTCTGGTGCTTTGGAGAATAATTTGACCTCCTCTTCTTTGTGGCAGCCCCTCAAATACTGGAACTCTGCTACTATGTTTCCCTGAAAATAAGACCCAGTCTTATATTTTTTGGCCTCCAAAAGAGGCACTGGGTCTTATTTTGGGGGGATGTTTTATTATTTTCATGTACAGGAGGCGGAGAGCACGGAGGTCGACAGGAGTGGAAGTGCTACTACCGCCGGTTCCGCCCTCCTCATCCCACCATCTGCTTGCCTGCGGCCATAATGAGACAAGGCCTCAGCAAGCCCTGGCCTCCGCCCACCCTGCCTGCTGGCCCTACTTCTGCTGGGATACTTCTTGGCCACAGCGGGTGCCGTGTGGCTGCCGAGAGGGTGCCCGTGCTGCTTCTGGCCTCATGGGAGCTCTTTGCCCTCCTGGCCACAGTGCTCTGGGTTGCTTCGCTTGACTGATCCTGCCTGGCATGGAGTATGTTGTCCCAAATCTACCATATGACGCAACCTGTGCCTCCACCTTCGGGCTGCTGAACGCCATCCTGCACACCTACTCAGTGCTGCAGGCACTGGGTTACGGGCCATGGTGGGTGCTGCAGCTCTTATCCTGGCTGTGCGAAGTGGACATGGGGCTGCCCCTGCCCACCTTTGGCCTCTACCTAATCTGTGACTGCTCTGCCACCGGCTGCTGCCATTGGCTCATCTTCCACCCGGCCTGGCTTGGCCCATCCAGTTGGTGCCACTGCCATGAGGTGAGGCGATGCAGGTAGTAGGGGGTGGAGCTACCTCCCTCCATCTACCAGACACCTACTGAAGCCGTTCAGGGTAAAGGCTTCCTTGGCATTAGAAAACAGACAGCACTAGAGTTAAGGGTCATCAAACCCAGAATGGCACCACAATCTATAGCTATGGTAACCTTTTCCATTGATCTCTGGAGACAAGGTGCCAAGTTGAAGGACAGCAGAAGTCAATTTCCTTCGTCCAGCATCATTTTCTGGGCATATCCTGACAGGAAAGACCACAACCACTACAAAATAGTGTCCCCAGGAGTATATCTGTGTTTTTTTACTGACATGCTTTTCTTCAGCTATCTCTCCTCACATGGAGCCCTGGAAGAATTTCAGGGTTCCCAGAGGTGAAGTTGCTTCACAGTGTAATTATCACCATCCTGTTCTTTGAGACCTCTTCTGTCACTTCTCCAGCCACTGCCTTGATGCAAACCTCAGACTGAAGCAGCATGGAAGGGATCTTCCATCAGAAAAGGATAAATGCCTCAGGTCAGCCTCTGTGTGGCCCACGTTTTGGGACAGGCAGAAGCTCTGCTCTCAAATGTACTTTCTCTCCTTTCCAGATGAAGCTGGGCTTGCCTCTGTCTCAATCAGGACAACCACTGGCATTCCCATCCTGAAGGAGTGCTTTGAGTTCTCCTGTATCTTCCTGGTGTCCTTCTTTAGAAAGGGATTGATTCAG
>NW_015388603.1:229525-230821 GCF_001527695.2 Protobothrops mucrosquamatus
GGATCCTTATATTATTTCCTCTGCTATCAGAATTCAAAAATTGTACATAACACGGCACTTTGTTGGAGCAAAACGGTTCACTTGAAATCTGTATAGCTGGGTCTGATTGTGGTAAATTATAAGGGTGATACAGAAGTATGATTTTCATTCTTTATTTGTATTCTTGTTTTCTTAATTTTTTTATTCTGTGTTTATATATTGTGTTCTTAATGCTCTGTGTTTTATATTCTGTATTTTTGTAGGCCTAATGACTAATCCACAATAAACTATTCTAATAAGTTCAAGAGAATGAAGTTGGATTTATCAAAAGCTAATGTTTTGGACTTGATCTGAACCCCAGTACAAGCATTCTTCGTTGTCTTTTCAGATCAGTTATCAAGCTGCTTCAGAGGCTCTGAGTGATAAAAGTCAGTTCCCTTTTTTCCACCGGATGCTCCCCAAAGAAGGGTTCCAGGACCCAGCAATTGTCCCTCTGCTTCTCCATTTCAGATGGACCTTGATTGGTCTCTTTGCTTCAGACACAGAGAAGGGAGAGAATTTCATGAGGACTTTCACTCCTATGCTTGTCAGGAATGGAATTTGTGTTGTAATATCACAACGAATCTCAATGAC
Source organism: Protobothrops mucrosquamatus (assembly GCF_001527695.2). Classification (NCBI taxonomy): domain Eukaryota; kingdom Metazoa; phylum Chordata; class Lepidosauria; order Squamata; family Viperidae; genus Protobothrops; species Protobothrops mucrosquamatus. The sequence continues at coordinate 230,138 of NW_015388603.1, forward strand.
TAGACATCCGGCACTCCTCAGAGGTGCCATCTCTAAGTGGAGACAAGTCAATGTCTTTGTTCACTTCTTAGAATATGTTTCCATTTTAGACAGAATCCTTCCTTTCCATTCAACACTTAAAGGTTTGCCAGGACCCGTTGAAGGGAAAGTCTGGATCACCACAAATTTGGGAACATATAAATTGAAAAAATCCGGACTTCTCAACTACATCCACAGTATTTGGTCCTTTGGTTTTCAGGAGAAACAAAGGCCACAAGATGATGCCTTTGAACCCTACTTGTTTGTAGATGACCAGTATGAAGATCAGCATTTTTGCTGTTCTTTTTCAAATCGTGTCTTTTCTGTCAAAGGCCGGAGAAGATGCACCCAGAAAGCATCACTGGAGACCCAACAGGGAAGGAACAGTTCACGGATCTCAAATAGCATCCATGTTCACAGTATCGTTAAGACTCTGATGCATGCCTTGAATGCTGCATATTCCTCCCGATGCAGGAGGAGAAGGAAGGAGGCCAAAGAGAGTTTGGGAGCTCCAAGGCTGCAGCCATGGCAGGTATGTGGTTCCAAAAAGGATCCATCAAGCTTAATTTCTTTTGAGGAAAGGAGAAGGAGAACAATTTTAATCTCCTTGTGCTAGAAAAGGAGAAATAACTCTCCATTAATCTCAGTTCTGATTGAGAAGAAATC
>NW_015388603.1:231247-235722 GCF_001527695.2 Protobothrops mucrosquamatus
GATGCAGGAGGAGAAGGAAGGAGGCCAAAGAGAGTTTGGGAGCTCCAAGGCTGCAGCCATGGCAGGTATGTGGTTCCAAAAAGGATCCATCAAGCTTAATTTCTTTTGAGGAAAGGAGAAGGAGAACAATTTTAATCTCCTTGTGCTAGAAAAGGAGAAATAACTCTCCATTAATCTCAGTTCTGATTGAGAAGAAATCTAATGGAAAAGGTGGGGAACTATTTCAACCTCATTATGCTATAAAAATCCAACAATTTTGACCAATCCAATCGACTGGGGGTTAATGTTCCAAAGAGCCTATGCCATGGTAGATACATTTTTATATCAAACACTGCTAATTTTAAAAGGATGCATGCAGTTTTAAATAAATTCCTGTGGGTATGTGGCTTGTGATTAGCATTGTAGAGTTTTACCTTTATAAATTTAATGGAGACCCTGAGGTCATCTAGCCTAGCCACTCCTTTCTGCAGGAATCCCAGCTGAAGCTTCGTTGGCCTGTATCTGCTCAGTCTTTGCATTAAGACAAGACGAGACTGAATTTCTCAGGTTCACGCAGTGCTAAAACTGCTCCTTCTTTTATGATGTTTTTCTTCTTATTCAGCCAGAATCTCCTCTCTTGTGACTGAGTTCATTTTTCCATATTTATGAACTATGGAAAAACAATAAACAGATAGCTCTTAATCTTCTGTGTAACATTTTTTAGTTATGGGAAGAGTGTGCTATCCTCCCTTCTCCAACAAAGACACAATACAATAACAGAGTTGGAAGGGACTTTGGAGGTCTTCTAGTCCAACCCCCAGCTCTGGCAGAAAGCCGTATACCATTTCAGACAAATAGTTGTCCAGTCTCTTCTTAAAATCTTCCAGTGTTAGAGCATTCACAAATTCTGGGGGCAGTTGTTCCACTGGTTAATTGTTCTAACTGTCAGGAAATTTCTTCTTAGTTCCAGGTTGCTTCTTTCCTTGGTTGGTTTCCATCCGTTGCTTCTTGTCCTGCCTTCGGGTGCTTTGGAGAACAGCTTGACTCCCTCTTCTTTGGGGCAGCCCCTGAGATACTGGAACACTGCTATCATGTCACTCCTGGTCTTTCTCTTCATTAAACTAGACATACCCAATTCCAGCAACCGTTCTTTATATGTTTTAGCCTCCAGCCCCATAGTCCACAGATTGTGTTATTTGAAAATGGTGCTCCTAGAAGGATCTTCTGATTTAACCAAGAATGACCCTCGACTCCATTCGATGTGAAAGGTTTATTTTACTAAAGGCCAAGTGGATTATAGTATAGCAAAGCCAGAACTGAGGTTCGCATGCCAAAACTTTCCCAGTTAACTTTTCCTCCCATTGTCCCTTCCCATTGCTGGTCTCCCATTGTCCAATCATAGTCAAATAAATTGTTTTGGGAATGGTCTCTTCAACTGTAGATTGGGCGATGTAGATGCCATTCCCAGCTGGGTGACCTTGGAGTTGTGTCTGTAGAAGGTACAATGATTTGTTAGCCTTCCTCTTCCCATCCGGCTCCCTCTCCCCATAGAAACACTACATGTCTTTATTACTGTAAATATATGAATAGATGTTGTTGTTAATTGCGAAGTCGTGTCCGACCCATCGCGACCCCATGGACAACGTTCCTCCAGGCCATGATTAGATGACAAAGGGCTAATTGCTTTTCATAACTGACCAGTTTTATGATGAACTTTTCAGGCAGTCAAAAGAGGTGGTGGGAGATTTGTACTTTCAGACTTGCAAGTTTCTATTGATGTAGCTTTACAATAAAGTAGAATTAGCTCATCAGGATGTGTTTTTTCTGTTGACTAGCAGAGAGAAAATTAAATTGGCTACTTTCTTCTTGACAAATCCCTGCTTTCTTGTAATCACCCTGTTGTTTTCAGGAAGTGTATACATAATCTCTTGTTTGTTAATTTACTTGTGACCTGCTCAGGAATATTCCATATAATTGATAAGCTTTGCATATTATTTATTTTCTCAATCTATGTTTTCTCAATATATGGTTGACAAATTTGCTGAACTTTTTCCCCACTTTTGAAGATAGTGGTAACCCTTGTTCCCCTAGACAAGCATATTTGCAACTTGGACAACTATTAAAGAAAGATTCAAATGTTAAAAGACCACATGGGATAAGAAACCAAGGATTTCTACTTTTAAAATCTGGGAATGCATTCGTTCCAGTTCCACCCGTTTCTTGAGAAGAATGAATTTTGGAATATTTCCAACTTTCAACTCTACTTTGATCAAAATGGAGATGTAACAGCGGATCTGGATTTCGGATGCTTGTTGATTCTCTCCAAGGAGGATCCCATCAAATGGAAACTTGGGAGCTTTGAAAGAGAGAAAATAATTATCAACCAAGAGGCTCTGTCAAGGCTAAAGTTGCTCAACAAGGTGGGGAAAATATTGGAGACTTTTCTCTGATTTCCAAAGCCCTAGAGCCCATTTCAAGTGGGCAAAGCCCAGTCATCAAGATGGATGATTTTCAATGAGAATTCAGTGTGGGGAGTAGTACTCTTATAATTTTGTTAGTTGGCTTGGGAAGCTTCGGTACTATTGACCAAGGTGCACTGGTAGGATTCACTCAGTAGCTAATTTTTTGTTGCCCAGGCCCAGAATGGATTTCCAGAGGCAGCATCCACATAGAGAACCAGTTGTTCACATATTTGAATCCCATCACTGCCAAGGTGTCCTTCAGATGCTATAAAATGTTTTCCGCTGATTCAGCCATGCCCAACATGAGACGCTGGGTGACCAAACTTGATGACCTCCTAGATCATGGCCCTTTTGTGTCCTCCCTGAATTTAGTATCCTGCTGGACAGAAGTTTCTTTCTTCATCATTGTTTTATTTTACTTAAACATTTTTTTTAAAAAAACCTAATAAAATAAAAATGAATAAATCCTGTAGAATAAATTTTATTATAGAATTTAATGGATAGATCATCATCTCTGAAAATCATGACTTTATGAAGAATGGAGGAATCCATATTAATATGGCCATAGGAGAAAGCCACTGGTTGTCAATGAATGTTTAAATCTTTTTGCATTTTCATCACTCCAGACTTTATCATGTAGAAACGACTTTTATTTCAATGTAATGTGCCAGAAGCAATAGGAAGGAACTAAATGAAAAATCTGCCAGTAGTTGTATCTCCTACAACTATTTGGAGCAAATGAGATATCTCTCACTGTTGCAGCAACTCTGGACAGCTTACAAAATGATAGAAAGGTTAAAAAGTTAAAAATATTAAAAAGTTAATACAATATGATCAATAGTAAGATAATTAAATTAGTAGCTAAAAACCAAGAGGACAGGCAACATGGGGGTGAGAATCTTCTCTCTATTCTGTCAGCCACCCCCAAAACAGCACACTCCTACGGAGGCCTCAGGCTAGCCAGCAGAGTCAGGTTTTAAGTTTCCTCTGGAAGGCCAGGATTGTGGGGACCTACATCACCTCCAATGGTAGAACATTCCAGAAGTTGGGGCCACAGCAGAACAAGCTTTTCTCCTGGACCCCACAAAGCACCATTCTTTGATAGATGAGATCTGAGGGAGTGGGACATCATATTTATTTAACTGAGGCTCAGAGACTACTTCATTAAGGTTTACGTCTAGCTCCATTTTCCATGGATGGTTAATTCTGAGATATTTACTTTGGCATTCCTTCTTTTCTTCTTAGTCTCTGCCTCAGTACAAATGTGTGGAAAATTGTCATCCTGGATTTGTCAAACGGGCTCGAGAAGGAGAGCCAGTTTGCTGCTATGACTGCATTCGTTGTCCAGAGGGCACCATCTCCATTAAGGAAGGTGGGTGACACCAAAGAAAAAGGCAGGCCTTGTGGAAATGGATTCATCCACAGCATTTTCATGGAAGTGAAAGCTAAAAGATCAAAGTTCAACCATTTTCTTGTGTATTTTCCAACTGCATGATTTCTTATCTAAGGGATGACAAACAAAAAGATCTTGAAGGAGGGCTGGGAACAGATGGGAGGATGTGACAGATTGCACAAATGTCGCTATTATCAGAGAAAATCTCTCTTCTGGTTTTCAATTTGGAGATGTCCTTGTAGTTTTTAACCTTTTTAGGAAGATCTGAATTCTTTGAAACTTGAGGCATTGTTTTAGGTTCATTTCTGGGAAGGATGATTGCAATGCATTGTCTATGGAGATTGTCAATCATCCAGGTCATGGCTGTCCCCAAAAGGTGCTTTTTTCCCCCAAAAGGCAATGGGTTTTTCTTTTTCTTTTCCTTTTTCTTTGAAAATGTTTCACTTCTCATCTAAGGAGCTTCTTTGGTTCTAAGCAAAATGTCTTTGCCAGCAAGCTAAATTTCATAAATTAGCATCTTCTGAGTCCAGTATATTAAGAAGTTCAATGTGAAAGACTCAGGAGGTATATCTAGAAATATTAACTGATTTATTATTTACCTTTAATAATGTAGTTCCTATGAAGATTCTGCACATTACACA
>NW_015388603.1:236386-237429 GCF_001527695.2 Protobothrops mucrosquamatus
ACTTCTCATCTAAGGAGCTTCTTTGGTTCTAAGCAAAATGTCTTTGCCAGCAAGCTAAATTTCATAAATTAGCATCTTCTGAGTCCAGTATATTAAGAAGTTCAATGTGAAAGACTCAGGAGGTATATCTAGAAATATTAACTGATTTATTATTTACCTTTAATAATGTAGTTCCTATGAAGATTCTGCACATTACACAAGAAATCGTTAATGTCCTAGGGCTTCCCCCAGTTTAATAAACCATTAGAAATAATTTTTTTAGAAGATGGTATTCTTTTTATGATCTTTCTGTGGAGATGGTAAGATGGTAAGAAATGCATCTTATCTCAAGAATGAATTTCTTCAAAGGTGAAAGGATAGTATATTAAAGAAATATATATTTTTTCCCCTCAGATACAGAAAAGTGCACCAAGTGTCCGGATGATCAATATCCAAATGGGGATCAAGTCCAATGTATACCCAAATTTATAACCTACCTGTCTTATGAAGAACATTTGGGCAAAATACTGGTATCATTTGCTCTATTCTTTTCCCTAACCACAGGGTTTCTTTTACTCATATTCATTAAATATCGGGAAACTCCCATTGTAAAAGCCAACAACCGGGACCTCTCTTACATCCTCCTGGTCTCTCTCCTGCTATGTTTCTTGTCTAATTTTCTCTTCATTGGTCAACCAAGGAAAGCCACTTGCCTTCTCCGACAAACATTTTTCAGCATCATCTTCTCAGTTGCCATTTCTTCTCTCTTGGCCAAAACTATCACGGTGTTGTGATTCCGTGCCAGCCTGTGTTCCCAACAGCTGAGTCGGAGGAATCTGAGGAGGAGGTGGAGGAGGCTGTTGAAGGGCCATCAGGGTCAGAGGGAGGCTCTGATGAATTACAAGACTCACGGCTTGATGAAGAGCCTGGCCCCTCCAGTCGTGTTTCTGATGAAGCTCAGCTGTGTGAGGAGCAGGAGTCAGATTCGGAAGGCTCACACCTGGATGAGCTGATTGATGCTCGCAGACGTCGTCAAGTAGCAAGGAAAAAACAACAACAGTCTA
>NW_015388603.1:240727-243668 GCF_001527695.2 Protobothrops mucrosquamatus
CACGGTGGTGATGGCTTTCCTGGCCACAAAACCAGGGAATAGATTGAAGAGATGGTTGGGGAAGAGCTTGTCCAACTCCATTATCCTTTCTTGTTCGGCTCTCCAAATTATCATCTGCTCCATCTGGTTGGGAATTTCTCCCCCATTCCCTGACTCTGACCTCCACTCCCAGCCTGGAGAGATCATCCTGCAATGCAACGAAGGGGCTGTTGTCATGTTCTACATCACCCTCAGCTACATGGGTTTCCTGGCTGCCATCTGCTTCATGGTGGCTTTCCTGGCCAAGAATCTCCCTGGAGCCTTCAATGAAGCCAAGCTGATCACCTTCAGTATGCTGGTCTTCTGCAGTGTCTGGGTTACCTTTGTGCCCACCTACCTGAGCACCAAAGGGAAATACATGGTGGCTGTGCAGATCTTCTCCATCCTGGCCTCCAGTGCTGGTCTGCTTGGTTGCGTCTTCATCCCCAAATGCTACATTATTATCCTGAGGCCAGACTTGAACTCCAAGGAGCAGCTTACGATCAGAAGAAATGTAGAAATGTGAGACAGGAGAATTTCAACTCTTAACATGTTCCAACAGGCCAAGCCTAGAAAATGGTGCAAAATGATGATCATACGTATAAAAAAACACAAATATTCATAAATAAAAATCCTTGGGTTACTTTCCCACACATCCGCTGTTACTATTCTCAAGACTTATTGCCTTAATAAAAAGAAACATAATCAGTTGTTTTGCAGTAGCAGTTTTGATAAAATGTACTGAGAAGCAAGGAGTTCAGGGTCCCAATAACAGAACTTCCTTCTATGCTCCTGTTTTGCTAACAGGCACTCACTTCTCCAAGAACTTGCTTTCTTCACAGCTTTCCTCCCTTTTGACCCAGGAAACTACTGTCTAACTACAGTCTAACATCAATACCTGCAAAGATCCTGGAAAAGATAATATAAAAAGATCTACGAAGAAATAGAAACAAAGAAAGTTATAACCAGTAGCCAGCATGGGTGTGTCAAAAACATATCATGCGAAACTAATCTTATTTCATTGTTCGATAAAGTTACTAAGGCATGTGATTTTAGTTTTGTGGGGCACTGGTACAATGATTGCAGTCTTAAAACATGATGGAACCACGGCCTGATGCAATGAGAGATTGAAAATGTCTGTGAGAACAGTGGCCAGCTGGGCAGGACACTCCTTAAGTATTTGCCCAAGGATATTATCAGGACCCACAGCTTTCCAACTGTTGATTTTCTGCAAGACCTTCTGAACAGTGGTTGTATCAAACCTGAGCACCTGCTCATCAGGAAGGGGAACACCCTTCCTCACTGGAACATTGTTTTTGACCTCACTGTTTAAAAATATATATTTAGCTTGTTTAGAGAGTCTGTGTCACCCTTACATGTGACATGTGACACCCTTACATGTGACATCCATTCTCATTTGCTTGCATGATAATAGACTTAAGAACACTGACATCTTCCATATACTTTTGGATATAAGCAGACACAGTTAAAGCCTACTCCAGGCATGTCAAACTCGTGACGTCATGTGACATCATGCGACGTATCAGAGCTTTTTTGCCATTGCCGACAATGGGTGGGCGCAGCTCTGGTATGATGAAACCGGCTTGTGGGCTGGCAGTTTGACACCCCTGGCCTACTTGTTCACATCAGTATGTTGTCCATTTGTTGCAGTCTCTTTAAATATCTTCCAGTTTGTGCACCCAAAACAGTCTTGTGGAGCTTCCATAGCTCCTGCAGGCCACACTCTCACTTGTCTTCTAATTGGTCTCTCTTTCATTAACAAAGGCTTATATGCTGGCATAAGCATCACAGAGAGAGATGTTCTGAGGAGCCGAAATGAGGGTGAGGGGTAGTCTTAAATGCTTCCTCGATGTTAGAGTAAGCTAAATCCAGAGGATTCCCATCTCTGATAGGAAAATCCACGTATTGATGGAAATTAGGGAGGGCTGCTTTCAAGTCACTCTGATTGAAATCCCCAAGGAAAATGGAGGATTTGGTCTACCAGAGTCGGTTTATATTATCAAGCATCTGTATTAACATGGGTAAAAGAATGGATAACTCTTAGAAATAGAAGGCTACTATATCTGGAGGAGCATGATTTACAATTGGGGTGGCAGGCTTTTTTATGGTATGTGGAAAATAAAGTTCATAAATATTTCCAAAATCATTATATGAGAAATGCATTATTAACAACATGGGAAAAAATAAAATCTAAAATATATGAATACGTATTATCGAATGTAAACTCAGACAGCATGCTTGTTGAAAATTTATTACTGAATGTATGAAAAAAAAAACCAATAAAAACTCTTACAAAAAAAAGGACCATAACCACTACAGAATAGTGTCCCCAGGAGTATATCTGTGATTTTGCCCTGACATGCTTTTCTCCAGCTATCTCTCCTCACATGGAGCCCTGGAAGAATTTCAGGGTTCCCAGAGGTGAAGTTGCTTCACAGTGTAATTATCACCATCCTGTACCTTGAGACCTCTTCTGTCACTTCTCCAGCCACTGCCTTGATGCAAACATCAGACTGAAGCAGCATGGAAGGGATCTTGCATCAGAAAAGGATAAATGCCTCAGGTCAGGATCTGTGTGGCCCACGTTTTGGGACAGGCAGAAGCTCTGCTCTCAAATGTACTTTCTCTCCTTTCCAGATGAAGCTCAGCTTGTCTCTGTCTGAATCAGGACAACCACTGGCATTCCCATCTTGATGGAATGCCTTGAGTTCTCCTGTATCTTCCTGGTGTCCTTCTTTAGAAAGGGATTGATTCAGCCCAATGAATTATGGACCTCCTGATTCTGCTGCTGGTGCTTCTGATGCTGCCCGTGTTCCAGCCAGTCTCTGGAAAGCTTAGAACGAAGTGCCCGATGTATTTGGAGCATCACGATGCAAAAACCCCACCAAGCTATTACAGGCCA
>NW_015388603.1:245123-246972 GCF_001527695.2 Protobothrops mucrosquamatus
CAGTTGCATTTTCCTTTGTGAAGCCCATTTCCATAATTTTATAAATGCTCATTGAATGGTTTAATTTTTACCCTGGTTTTGGATCACTATTAGCTTAAGATCCAAGAGAGTTGTGGTGACAAAGAGTAAATACATTAAACAATATTCTGTTATTGTTGTTGATGTTGATAGTATGAATATTTTTCTATAGGTCGGAACCTTCTGGTAGATTATCTAATGATAAGTTTAGAATGGTCCGATTCATTTTTGCCATTCATATGGCTAACAAGAATCCAGAGCTCCTGCACAATCTCACACTTGGTTACAACATTCATGACAACTCATTGAGCACACTTACCACTTCAGATGCCTTGATGGACATGCTCTCTACTGGAGAAGCCAATGTTCCCAACTATAGCTGTGGAAAGAAGGACGGTCTTTTGACTCTTCTCGATGTAGCTAGAAGGGACATCTCCATCCAGATGTCAACTTTAGTAGGCACCTACAAAGTCCCACAGGTTTGTGTGTCTGTTTCTGTATCTGGTGAAGTGAGTGCGGAGTGGTGGGTGATCAATATATCTACTTATATCTTCTCTATGGAATTCAGGAGCTGCTTTTCACTGTGGTCATTGTGGGTGTCATGGCTGCTGATTGGGATCCATACTGAGAAGGGGGCAACCATCAAAGCATCCACATCTTCTCATGACACCCTCCTCATTGCTTTGGTGGATTCTGCTGGATACTTGTATCAAATAGGATCAAAACTCATGAAGGGTGCATATTTGCACCATTATTATTCAGTCTAGACTTGAATGACTTACCAAGACTAATAAAGGACCCTCAGGCACACATGCTTAAGGCACTAGGTACATATATTACCACCTTGCTATACACTGAGAATGGTATTATTAGTTGAGTTGTAATAAAGGAGAATATTTGTAGCTCAGGGTTGACACGAGGGGTCCCTTGTGCTCTCTGAGCTTGCTTGTTTTCTTGGAGACATATCATGACCCAAACTAGGTAACATCATCAGTGCTAGTGATGAGGATGAGGATGATTAGCACTGATGATGTTACCTAGTTTGGGTCATGAAACATCTGCAAGAAAACAAGCAAGCTCAGAGAGCACCCAGGACCGCCTCGTTGGGTTACATGCGCTGTTAAGAAGACTTGGCTGCGACTCCCGTAATAATTATCTCATTATTAATAAATTAAAGTTCAAAGTTATGATTCTTAAAAATGACATCATGTCCCTAGATGGCTCTTCAGTGGTGAGCTAATAGAGCAAGTAACACCTTTCCTTATCTAGGAGACTGGACCTTTGCTCACTCTACATCAAAGGAGCTCAGAGCAAGGACATGAGTGAATCTACTACTTAAATTTGTGAAAAATCATAGCTACCCAACTTCCTTAGCCCCATTTATTAAAGTATATAATGCCAGGATTATCCTTAAGCTCTTATATGGAGCTGAGATGTGAAGTTTAAGACATATATCATCACTAAAATAAGGACAATCACATAATCTGAGAAGGACCTTGGGGGTGGATACAGTAAAAGCTCTTCCACCCTCAGGGTTGAATTGGGAATTTATACAACTTGTTCTTTGTCTAAAATTGAGGTGTATAATTATTGGTATAAAATTAAGAGGTAGAAACTGACAGACTTTCCAAATTCTGTCTTTTTTAACAGACAAAAATTCAGTGAAAAAGCAAGCATTTAAATGTAAAAGTGCCTACGCATCTCAGAGCGATATTTATTTTAGTGCGAGTGTGCTGGACACAGAGGTTAAATATGGAAGATTTAAGCAAGTCCCCATGAGCTTGTCTTTCTGGAGCTCCAGAGAGAAACATAACACGTTCATCATTTCAAT
>NW_015388603.1:248268-260687 GCF_001527695.2 Protobothrops mucrosquamatus
TTTTACCTTTATAAATTTAATGGATACCCTGAGGCCATCTAGCCTAACCACTCTCTTGTGGCTGAGTTTATTTTTCCATATTTATGAACTATGGAATAATAATAAACAGATAGCTCTTAATCTTCTGTATAACATTTTTTAGTTATTGAAAGAATGCATTATCCTCCCTTCTCCAACAAAGAGATTGTGTTATTTGAAAATGTATGGTGCTCCTAGAAGCATCTTCTGATTTTCAGTTGCCATAAACCAACATGGCTCTTCTCGTTGATTCTCTTCATGGCTAGAGAAGCTCCTTTGATCCCATCCTTGGCTTCATTTCTCTTCCATAAACTTGACCAGATTTTTTTACAGTGTCTTTTCGAGCTTGGTGCCTGCAGGGGGATCTGGTACTTGAGTTGGGGTTTTCCCCAAACCAGAACATTCACTTCCTGAGATTATAATGGATTCACTTCTTTTTTTCCATGAAAATCACACTGCTGACTCACATTTGGGCTGCAATCAATTACTATTTTGTGATAATTTACATAAATATTCTAATGAACTTCAATACTCATCATACTTCTTCCTACGAGTTAATGATATTATTACCTAATTATTTAATTATCATCAAATCATTAAAATACTACCACCACTATTAATTTATTATAATTTGTGGCCACTAGAGATAAATAATAATATGGAAAAAGTAGAAACGGAAATTTAGTGAAAGGTCTATATTGTAGCTGGCATCCATTTGTTCTTATATGAAATATATTTTTTCTCTTCATAGTTTCTGAAAATCAGATATTTTTCTACTAGATTTTACTTATGTACCTCTCTCTTTCAGGAAATCATAAATATTTTTCCATAAGCTTGCTATTATTTTAAAACAGACCCAAATAGCTGTGTCTCTGAGTTGGTATAAATCTTGCATCACAAAAATATGATGGCAGTCCTGCCCCAACTTGGTCCCTTAAGCAAGAATGACCCTCAACTCCATTTGGTGTGAAATCTTTACTTTACTATAGGCCAAGTGACTTATAGTATAGCAAAGCCAGAACGGAGGTTCATGTGCCAAAACTTTCCCAGTTAACTTTCCCCCCCATTGTACCTTCCCATTGCTGGTCCCCCATTGTCTAATCATATTCATATAAATTGTTTTGGGAATGGTCTCTTCATCTGTAGACTGGGCGGTGCAAAGCTGTATGATATTCTCAGCTCCGTGACCTCGGAGTTGTATTTGTAGAAGTTATGATGAGATGTTAGCCTTTCTCTTCCCATCCGGCTCCCTCTCCCCATAGAAACTCTACATCAGCCAGCAATCTTGCTATTTTGGTTGTTCTAGTAGTAGTAACAACAACAACAACAACAACAATAATAATGTTGGAAGGGAGCTTGGAGGTCATCTAGTCCAACCCCCTGCTCAGGCAGGAAACCCTATACCATTTCAGACAAAATGAAATTCAATGGTGAAACAAGTAAGGTTCTACATTTAGGCAAGAAAAACCAAATGTGCAGGTATAGTATAGGGGGTACCTTGCTCAATAGTAGTAACTGTGAGAAGGATCTCGGAGTCCTAGTGGACAATCACCTAAATATGAGCCAGCCGTGTGCTGCAGCTGCCAAAAAGGCCAACACAGTGCTAGGCTGCATTAACAGAGGAATAGAATCAAGATCACGTGAAGTGTTAATACCACTTTACAATGCCTTGGTAAGGCCACACTTGGAATCCTGCATCCAGTTTTGGTCACCACAATGTAAAAAGATGTTGAGACTCTAGAAAGAGTACAGAGAAGAGCAACAAAGATTAGGAGACTGGAGGCTAAAACGTATGAAGAGCGGTTGCTGGTATGGGGTATGTCGAGTTTAATGAAGAGAAGGATGAGGGGTGACATGATAGCAGTGTTCCAATCTCAGAGGTTGCCCCAAAGAAGAGGGAGTCAAGCTATTCTCCATAGCACCTGAAGGCAGGACAAGAAGCGACAGATGGAAACTAACCAAAGAGAGAAGCAACCTAGAACTAAGGAGAAATTTCCTGACAGAAGAATTAATTAGTGGAACAACCTGCCTCTAGAAGAAGTGAATGCTCCAACACTGGAAGTTTTTAAGGTTTTAAGGAGGTTTTTAAGAGACTGGACAGCCATTTGTCTGAAATGGTATAGGGTTTCCTGCCTGAGCAGGGGGTTGGACTAGAAGACCTCCAAGGTCCCTTCCAACTACTACTACTACTACTACTACTACTACTACTACTACTACTACTACTACTACTACTACTACTACTACTACTACTACTACTTATTCTTATTATTCTTATTCTTATTCTTATTCTTATTCTTATTCTTATTCTTATTCTTATTCTTATTCTTATTATTGCTTTTCATAACTAACTAGTTTTTTGATGAACATTGAAAATTATTTGCATACAATTTTAAGGTAGTTTTTATCCACTTAATTATCACATCCAGATCTTAATTAAGTAGCTATCTAATAATAATATCAGGAAGTAATTTGTTAATAGTTTGCTAAAATCAGATTTTATTACCACTGTCCCCACATTTCATTAAAGAAGAATAATGACATGTCAGAATGATCTTGGGGGATGACGGGGAAAAGAGGTTTCCTGGGAACAATCAGATAAGAAGAGGCAGCCAACAGGTGAATAACAGGCAAAGAAATGAAACTTTTCAGGCAGTCAAAAGTGGTGGTGGGAGATTTGTACTTTCAGACTTGCAAGATTCTGTTAATGTAGCTTTACAATAAAGCAGAATTAACTCGTCAAGATGTGTTTTCTTTGTTGACTAGGAGAGAGAAGATTAAATTGGAAACTTTCTTCTTGACAAATCCCTGCTTTCCTATAATCACCCTGTTGTTTTCAGGGAGTGTATACATAATCTCTTGTTTGTTAATTTATTTGTGACCTGTTGAAGAATGTCCCATATAATTGACAAACTGTGACAATTATTTATTTTCTCAATCTATGTTTTTTCAATATATGATTGACAAATTTGCTGAACTTTTTTTCCACTTTTGAAGATAGTGGTAACCCTTGTTCCCCTAGCCAAACATATTTGCAACTTGGACAACTATTAAAGAAAGATTCAAATGTTAAAAGACCACATGGGATAAGAAACCAAGGATTTCTACTTTTAAAATCTGGGAATGAATTCGTTCCAGTTCCACCCGTTTCTTGAGAAGAATGAATTTTGGAATATTTCCAACTTTCAACTCTACTTTGATCAAAATGGAGATGTAACAGCGGACCTGAACTTCGTGTGCTTGTTGATTCTGTCCAAGGAGGATCCCATCAAATGGAAACTTGGGAGCTTTGAAAGAGAGAAAGTAATTATCAACCAAGAGGCTCTGTCAAGGCTAAAGTTGCTTAACAAGGTGGGGAAAATATTGGAGACTTTTCTCTGATTTCCAAAGTCCTAGAGCCCATTTCAAATGGGTTAAGCCTAGTCATCAAGATGGATGATTTTCAATGAGAATTCAGTGTGGGGAGTAGTATTCTTATAATTTTGTTAGATGGCTTGGGAAGCTTCAGTACTATTGACCAAGGTGCAGTGGTGGGATTCAGCCAGTTCGCACCACTTTGGCAGAACCAGTAGCTAATTTTTTGTTGCCCAGGTCCAGTATGGATTTCCAGAAGCAGCATCCACACAGAGAACCAGTTGTTCACATATTTGAATCCCATCACTGCCAAGGTGTCCTTCAGATGCTATTCAGCCATGTCCAACATGAGACGCCGGGTGACCAAACTTTATGACCTAGATCATGGCCCTTTTGTGTCCTCTCTACAATTTAGTATCCTGCTGGGCAGAAGTTTCTTTCTTCATCACTGTTTTATTCTACTTAAACATTTTTTTAAAAAACCCTAATGAAATAAAAATGAATAAATCCTGTAGAATAAATGTTATTGTAGAATTTAATGGATAGATCATCATCTCTGAAAATCATGACTTTATGAAGAATGGAGGAATCCATATTAATATGGCCATAGGAGAATATGGTTGTTACTGAATGTTTAAATCTTTTCTCAGTTCCATCACTCCAGACTTTATCAGGTAGAAAAGACCTTTATTTCAATGTAATATGCCAGAAGCAAAAGGAAGGAACTAAATGAAAAATCTGCCAGTAGTTGTATCTCCTACAACTATTTGGAGCAAATGAGATATCTCTCACTGTTGCAGCAACTCTGGACAGCTTACAAAATGATAGAAAGGTTAAAAAGTTAAAAAGGTTAAAAAGTTAATACAATATGAGCAATAGTAAGATAATTAAGTTAGTACCTAAAAACCAAGAGGACAGACAACATTGGGGAGGGGTGTGGATCTTCTCTCTACCCTGTCAGCCACCCCAAGAACAGCACACTCCTACGGAAGCCTCAGGCTAGCCAGCAGAGTCAGGTTTTAAGTTTCTTCTAAGACCAGGATTGTGGGGACCTACCTCACCTCCAATGGTAGAACATTCCAGAAGTTGGGGCCACAGCAGAACAGGACCCCATAAAGCACCATTCTTTGATAGATGAGATCCGAGGGAGTGGGACATCATATTTATTTAACTGACACCCAGAAACTACTTCATTAAGGTTTATGCCTACCTCCATTTTCCATGGATGGTTAATTCTGAGATATTTACTTTGGCATTCCTTCTTTTCTGCTTAGTCTCTGCCTCAGTCCAAATGTGTGGAAAATTGTCATCCTGGATTTGTCAAACGGGCTCGAGAAGGAGAGCCAGTTTGCTGCTATGACTGCATTCGTTGTCCAGAGGGCACCATCTCCATTAAGGAAGGTGAGTGACACCAAAGAAAAAGGCAGGCCTTGTGGAAATGGATTCATCCACAGCATTTTCATGGAAGTGAAAGCTAAAAGATCAAAGTTCAACCATTTTCTTGTGTATTTTCCAACTGCACGATTTCTTATCTAAGGGCTGACAAACAAAAAGATCTTGAAGGAGGGGCTGGGAACAGATGGGAGGATGTGACAGATTGCACAAGGTTCACTATTATCAGAGAAAATCTCTCTTCTGGTTTTCAATTTGGAGGTGTCCTTGTAGTTTTTAACCTTTCTAGGAAGATCTGAATTCTTTGAAGCTTGAGGCATTGTTTTAGGTCCATCTCTGGGAAGGATTATTGCAATGCACTGTCTATGGAGATTGTCAATCATCCAGGTCATGGCTGTCCCAAAAGGTGCATTTTTCACTTCTCATCTAAGAAGCTTCTTTGGTTCTAAACAAAATGTCTCTGATTTCATAAATTAGATCTTCTGAGTCCAGTATATTAAGAAGTGCCATGTGAAGGAGTCAGGAAGTATATCTAGAAATATTAACTGATTTATTTACCTTTAATAATGTAGTTCCTATGAAGATTCTGCACATTATACAGGAAATCGTTAATATCCTAGGGTTTTCCCCAATTTAATAAACCATTAGAAATATTTTTTTTAGAAAATGGTATTCTTTTTATGATCTTTCTATGGAGATGGTAAGATGGTAAGAAATGCATTTTATCTCAAGAATGTATTTTTTCAAAGGTGAAAGGATAGTATATTAAAGAAATATATTTTTTTCCCCTCAGATACAGAAAAGTGCACCAAGTGTCCGGATGATCAATATCCAAATGGGGATCAAGTCCAATGTATACCCAAATTTATAACCTACCTGTCTTATGAAGAACATTTGGGCAAAATACTGGTATCATTTGCTCTATTCTTTTCTCTAACCACAGGCTTTGTTTTACTCATATTTATTAAATATCGGGAAACTCCCATTGTCAAAGCTAACAACCGGGACCTCTCTTACATCCTCCTGGTCTCCCTCCTGCTATGTTTCTTGTCTAATTTTCTCTTCATTGGTCAACCAAGGAAAGCCACTTGCCTTCTCCGACAAACATTTTTCAGCATCATCTTCTCTGTTGCCATTTCTTCTCTCTTGGCCAAAACTATCACGGTGGTGATGGCTTTCCTGGCCACAAAACCAGGGAATAGATTGAAGAGATGGTTGGGGAAGAACTTGGCCAACTCCATTATCCTTTCTTGTTCGGCTGTCCAAATTATCATCTGCTCCATCTGGTTGGGAATTTCTCCCCCATTCCCTGACTCTGACTTCCACTCTCAGCCTGGAGAGATCATCCTGCAATGCAACGAAGGGGCTGTTGTCATGTTCTACTTCACCCTCAGCTACATGGGTTTCCTGGCTGCCATCTGCTTCATGGTGGCTTTCCTGGCCAAGAATCTCCCTGGAGCCTTCAATGAAGCCAAGCTGATCACCTTCAGCATGCTGGTCTTCTGCAGTGTCTGGGTTACCTTTGTGCCCACCTACCTGAGCACCAAAGGGAAATACATGGTGGCTGTGCAGATCTTCTCCATCCTGGCCTCTAGTGCTGGTCTGCTTGGTTGTGTCTTCATCCCCAAATGCTACATTATTATCCTGAGACCAGACCTGAACTCAAAGGAGCAGCTTACGACCAGAAGAAATGTAGAAATGTGAGACAGGGGAATTTCGACTCTTAACATGTCCCAACAGGCCAAACCTAGAAAATGGTGCAAAATGATGATCTAACATATAAAAAAATACAATAGATGATGTAAACACAAATATTCATAAATAACAATCCTTTGGTTACTTTCCCACACATCCACTGTTACTATTTTCAAGAGTTATTGCCTTAATAAAAAGAATCATAATCAGTTGTTTTGCAGTAGCAGTTTTGATAAAATGTACTGAGAAGCAAGGAGTTCAGGGTCTCAATAGCAGAACTTCCTTCTATGCTTCTGTTTTACTAACAGACTCTCACTTCTCCAAGAACTTGCTTTCTTCACAGCTTTCCTTTCTTTTGACCCAGGAAACTACTGTCTAACTACAGTCTAACATCAATATCCGGGAAGATCCTGGAATAGATTATTAAAAAACAGATCTGCGAACAACTAGAAACAAAGAAAGTTATAACCAGTAGCCAGCATGGGTTTGTCAAAAACAGATCATTCCAAACCAATCTTATTTCATTCTTTGATAAAGTGACTAAACTAATAGACCAGCAAAATACTGTGGACGTAGTATACTGAGACTTCAGTACGTCTAGATGGATCTGTAGCTAGCTGGCAAACCGTACTCAACTAATAGTCCTCAATGGCACTACATGCACATGGAGAGTAGTAAGCAGTGGGGTATCTTCAATATCTTCATAAATGACTTAGACAAGGGAATTGAAGGGGAACTCAACAAATTTGCAAATGACACCAAACTGGCAGGAGTCGCCAACACCCCAGAAGACAAACTCAGGATCCAAAAAGATCTTGACAAACTTGAAATATGGGCCCTGTCCAACAAAATGAGTTTCAATGTGGAGAAAAGCAAAGTTTTACATTTAGGCAGGAAAAATAAAAGGTACCGACTGGGTGAGACCTGGCTTAAAAACAGTAACTGTGAGAGGGACCTTGGAGTCCTAGTGGACGATCACTTAACCATGAGCAACAGTGTGCAGCAGTAGCCAAAAAAGCTAATACAATCCTGGGTTGTATAAACAGAGGCATAGAATCAAGATCACATGAAGTATTAGTACCGATTTATAAAACCCTAGTAAGACCACCCTGGAATACTGCAGCCAATTTTGGTCACCATATTACAAAAAAGATGTTGAACTTTTGGAAAAAATTCAGAGAAGAACAACTAAGATGATCAAAGGCCTGGAGACTAAAACATATGAAGAACGGCTGCAGGACTTGGGTTTGGCTAATCTAAAGAAAAGAAGAAACAGGGGAGACATGATAGCAGTATTCCAGTACTTGAGGAGTTGCCACAAAGATGAGGGGGTCATGTAATTCACCAAAGCACCAGAGGGCAAGACAAGAAACAGTGGTTGGAAACTGAACAAAGCGAGAATCAACCTGGAATTAAGAAGAAACTTCCTGACAGTGAGGACAATTAACCAGTGGAATAGCTTGCCCCTAGAAATCGTGGGCACTCCATCACTGGAGATTTTTAAAAAGAGGCTAGACAGTCACTTGTCTGAGATGGAATAAGTTCTCCTGCTTGATCAGGGGGCTGGACTAGAAGACCTTCAAGGTCTCTTCCAGCTCTATTCTATTCTAAAGGAAAAAACAGTCCAAGCTATCAAAAACAGAACTGTAAAAAACAGATTAGAAACACAAGTTAAGATAGGCAAGAAAATGGTAAGTGAGCACCTGTCCATCCTAGACGAGTTCAAATCACCAGGCGATGCTCCACTGACCTAGAATTGCCCAGTATTAACAGGAGATTGGTGGGAAGCCAGTCTTGGTGGGACAAAAGACAGACCTTCTCTACATTGGATGTAATGAATGCATGAAAGATGGTATTACAAATCAGCAATAGATGTTGTTTGAACATCAGATAGTGAAAAACATGTTTGTGTCTCTTATGGCTAATCCACTGAGCAGATAGACTTGAGAGTCAAGGGGAAGTTGAGGTTTTGATTGACATGAAAGTGAACACCTGCACACAAGAGGGAGTTTGGCCTGTGTTGTAATATGTCCAGATAGAATGGTTGCAGATGGGGAGGGGGGAAGTCATGTGTACCCTAGGAAGTGTGAGCAATCATACCAATGTTTAGATGAAAGAATTGGTTGAGTTATACCCAAAAGACAGAGGATGAAATTGATTGATTAAATTTATATGACCACCCATCTCATGCGAAGTCATTCTGGGCAGCATACAACAATCCAGTAAAAGCTGTAAATAAGGAAGACAATCATTGTTTAAAACCTTTATATAGTAATTATTTAAAAAAATAGATATTATACAACCAGAAAAAGAGAATAATAGATGGAGGGATCTTAATAATAATAGAGCAAGCTCATGAGTTCACCTGACTCCAGAGGTCCCTTTATTTACAGAGTAGATGACAGTTGTGACATTGTGTTATATCCCTGCTCTGCTCACAGTTATTTATTGCCTTTTCAGCACCTGAATAGACTACTGTAATGTACTCTACGCGGGGCTGCCTTGAACAGCATTTGAAAGTTTCAGCTGGTGCCAAATGAGGCAGTGCAGGCAGTTATACATGCTCCTAGAACACAATGTATTACACAACTGCTCCCCAAAGTGCATAGGTTGCTGGTTTGCTTCCAGGTTCAGATCAAGGTGCTGGTTTTGACCTTTAATGCCCTACCTGGATGGGATGAGGTCATTTTTAGGCACTTTCTCTCCCTGGTTTCATCTATATGTGCCCTTTAGTCTGCCAGAATGGATGCATTATGGGTCCTCTCTACAAAAAAGTCCCACCTGCTGGGATCCAGGATGGAGGCCTTTTCCACTGTGCCTCCCATCCTCTGCAAGATTTATTTTCATTTATTCATTGATCATATTTTAAACTATCCATCTCACTCACATAGGGACACTGAATGGTGTTCAAATTAAACATTATAAGCATAAAAGCACTATATATAATGTATAAAGATGCAAGTAATGTTAAAAATTAATTAAAAGGTGGGAGGGAGTTGTAGCACCATGAAAGTTATAAGTGTGGGCATGTTGGCCAAAGGCGGAGGAGACAGAAGGGTCTGGAAGAGAAAGAAGAGGCACAGCCAATCCAAAGTTGGGAAGGTGCCCGGGTTTTATCTGCTGCCCATTAATGAAGAGGAAAAATTGAGGTCCTTGAGGTGGGAAAAAGTGAAGTTTTGATTTTGGGCTTTATCAATTAGATAGATTTGATGTTATTGAAATGGCTAGTTTATAATATTTTGTAAAAGTAAAAAAGGTTTGAAGTTGATACTCTATTGCACCAAAGGAAATTGGAAGACAATGCCTTTTTTCTTCTTCTTTTTCCTTCTCTCTTCTCTCACTTCTCTACTCCCCTTTCCTTTCCCCATCTTTTCCACTATTTGCTTTTGTATTTCCATTGTGTTGTATATTATAAACTAATAAAACTTTCTAAAAAAAATGAGGAGGAAAAATAATCCCAGAGAGAGAGAGAGAGAGAGAGAGAGAGAGAGAGAGAGAGAGAGAGAGAGAGAGAGAGAGAGAGAGAGAGAGAGAGAGAGAGAGAGAGAGAGAGAGAGAGAGAGAGAGAAGATTTAAAGACAGACCTGAGTGAAAACACTGTTGGATATTAATAGTAGAATAGTAGCAATGGTACGCCAATAATAGACATAGTACAACACAGAGGTAATAGTAACATATTATCAATAGTGATAGAAATATAAGACAATATGCATTGAAAGAACTCACAGATTTATGTTTCTATCTTTCACTTTTGTGTCTTTGATAATTTTTTCAAAATGAAACATCTCCCCAAACATTATAAACATCTGCCTGTCCGGGGTCCAGTGCTTTTGTGAATCTTTTGGGTCTAGGACATTCCAATTAGGTACAGTTTAAAAGAGAACTCATAACAACCTCTCAGGATCCAGTGATTTTCTATCCTTAGTTTGGAATGGGTCACAGATGGAACTGATGTGTAGTTTGGCTGATTTCATTCCAGTATTTGAGGGCCTGCCACAAAGGAGAGGACATCAAACTATTCTCCAAAGCACCAGAGGGCAGGACAAGAAACAATGGTTGGAAAGGAATAAAAGAGAGAAGCAATCTGGAATTAAGGAGAAACTACTTAACAGTGAAAACAATTAACCAGTGGAACAGCTTGCCTTCAGAAATTGTGGGCGCTCTATCACTGGAGGTTTTTAAGAAGAGACTAGACAGTCACTTGAGCAGGGGGCTGGACTAGAACACTTACAGGGTCCCTTCCAGCTCTATTCTGTTCTGTTCTGTTCTGTTCTGTTCTGTTCTGTTCCATTCTTTAAAAAATAAAGACTGGAAAAAGTGGGTCTGGATGTCCATTCTGGGATTCTGGGGGAAAATGTGGTTGTCATTGGTAGAAGTCATTAAGTGGTAAGAATACCAGTTCAGTTGCTCAAGAAAAATTGCAAGTGATGAAAATTTAAGGCAACATTACAAAGCACAATAATTAAAGGCTGAGTTTTTCTGGATAAAAGGGAGGGAGATAAACGGTTAAACAGAGTTCTTTCTGGTTAAAATATTTGTATGTGTGAATAAAATTAAAAGGCTTCTTGCAGACCTTTCTAAGTAGGTTACACAGAGCCAGATAGAATCAACAAAAACAGGAAAACCTCAGCGACATTTTACTTACCATGTGTTTGTTGTGCTTGTACATAGGTGGAGTGGAAACTTCTATATTAATCTATATAAACATGACTACATCTTTTCTTACTTTCCTACTTAACTTTCCCCATGAGGTGACTTCTATTGTTCAGATCTGGCCTCAGCACTATAACATAGCATTTGGGGAAAAAGATACAACTCAGCAGACCAGCTGCAGAGGCCAAGATGGAGAAGATCTCCACAGCCACCATGGACTTCCCCTTGGTGCTCAGATAGGTGGGGAGAAAGGAGACCCAAACACTGCAGAAGACCAGCATGCTAAAAGTAATGAACTTGGCTTCATTAAAGCTGTCGGGCAGCTTCCTGGCTAGAAAAGCCACTATGAAGCTGATGAGACTCAGGAAACCCATGTAGCCCAGAACAGCATAAAACATGATGGTTGAACCTTCATTGCATTCCATCACAATTTCTCCTATCACAGAATGAAAGTCCAAATTACTAAATGGGGGCGAGACTGCCAGCCAGGAGGCACAAAGAACTGTTTGCACGAGGGGACAAGCCAAGACTACGACCAGTTGTTTCCCCAAGAGTTTTCTTGCCCTGTTTCCTGGCTTTGTAGCCATGAAGGCCACAACCACAGTCAGAGTTTTTGCCAACACAGATGAAATGGCAATGGAGAAGACAATGCCGAAAGCGGTTTGTCTGAGGAGACAGGTGAGGTTCCTTGGCTGCCCGATGAAGAGGAAGGAGCAGAGGAAGCAGAGCAGGAGGGAGACCAGGAGGATGTAGGTGAGATTGCGGTTGTTGGCCTTGACGATTGGTGTGTTGCAGTGTTTGATGAAGGCTGTCAACACAAGGCTTGTGATCAAAGAGAAGAAAAGAGCTAGACAAACTAAAATGAAGCCGAGTGTATCCTCATAGGAGAGAAAGTTCATGGTCTTGGGAATGCACAGGACGTGGTTCTTGCTTGGGTGTTGGTCTTCTGGGCAGGGGACACACCGAGCTGCATCTGGAAGAACAGGAGCCAGCTGACATTAGTCAGAGAACCAGGGATTCTCTTTGAGGGGAATTGTTTTCCCAGCGAAAGAAGTGAAATGTCCCATGCTCCCCATCTCTTTATTTCTGCTACACATAATACAGAAGGCTCAATAATAATAATAATAATAATAATAATAATAATAATAATAATAATAATAATAATAATAATAATAATAATAATAATAATAATAATAATAATAATAATAATAATAATAATAATAATAATAATAAAGTTGGAAGGGACCTTGGAGGTCATCTAGTCCAACCCCCTGCTCAGGCAGGAAACCCTATACTATTTCAGACAAATG
>NW_015388603.1:260787-273481 GCF_001527695.2 Protobothrops mucrosquamatus
GTTGGAGCATTCACCACTTCTGGAGGCAGGTTGTTCCACTGGTTAATTATTCTAACTGTCAGGAAGTTTCTCCTTAGTTCTAGGTTGCTTCTCTCCTTGATTAGTTTCCATCCGTTGCTTCTTGTCCTGCCTTCAGGTGCCTTGGAAAATAGCTTGACTCCCTCTTCTTTGTGGCAGCCCCTGAGATATTGGAATACTGCTACCATGTCCCCCCTCTAGAAGAATCAATCTCAGAAGATGTAATAGCAGCTATTAACTCTTGAGAGTAATTATTTAATGAATTAATTGATTTGTTTTACTTTATTATTATAGTTTGAAATTCCCATCTCCCACACCAGGGGACTTTGGGCAGTGTTCAATAAAATATTAAAACATAAAAAGTATATAAAAGTTAAAACTGCTGCTAATAAATTCAAAAAGGATGCATTCAATGGACCACTCTTAAAAGTTCTGAACAATTTCCATGTTGATTATCTCAACTGATTTGCTACCTCTTGTTTTCTCTAATTCCTCCCCAGGCAGCCATGCTGGACCTCCTCATTCCTGCTTGAAGGTCTCCTTGAGCAACTTGCCTGTTTGATTAGAAATGGTCCCTTCTGGGCAAGAAACGCATCCGTAGCAACAAGAAGGCTTCCCCTCTGCAACTTTCCTGGCTTGTCCTGGAAGGCAGTGCTTCACACAACGGGAGAAAGGCTTTGTCTGAAAGGAGAGAGATTAGGAGAGGTTGAGGGGAAGACATTGCAAACAGTCAGCTTGTCTTCAGGATCTGCATGAAAGGAGCCCCTCTTCTTCCTTCCACTGAATAAAATTTTCACCACAGCAACCTGGTCCTTCCTGTCAGCTTTCCTTAACTGTGAAAGAAGCATTTTGTCCCCACCTGCTTAGCCCACACAATGGCATCAGAGTCGATGCTGAAACCTTCAGCTGAAGGAGCCTCTGGATCAACCCATCCAACTTTCTGCCGAAGGATTGTCATATTTGCAAAGACAACCCAGTTAAGGATATCAAATCCTGCATATTTCATCCCAGTTTCTGAAAAGAAGACTTCATCCCCAGCGGTGTTATTGAAAAGGATGTTTTTCAAGAAGGCGTGGATCTGGAATTGCAAAACAAGCAAACAAGCAAACAAAATGTCCATGAAAGTGAAGAGAGAGTTCACCCCGGGTGTCATGGCAATATGAATGAAAGAACTGGAGCTCTGGTTTCCTAGTCCGATTTCACTTCGTCTGGAGACCCAAAGAGGCCAGAAAGTCACCCTGGAGAGGCAATGAGAAGGAAGGGAATTCTTGGGAGTTCGGAGCCAACGGTGGTTGGCCCAAACAGACTGAGGAAACTCTTTAAACAGGTGGGAGAAAGGCTGCTGGCAAATATGCAGACAGCCCAAGCCACAGATAGCCCAGGAAGAAGTGAAGAGCCGCAGCAGTGCTGCCGAAGAGCTGACTGTAAACAACGTGTTTGATTTGGGTGAGATTCTTCTTTATTTCTCTTCCCTATGGACTTTTAAAATATAATTCCCTGAATTGGATAACTTTTAAAAGTAAAAAACCCCAGGAAGACTTGGGAAGAAGAGAGTTAAAAGTGGTAAGAAATCTGGAATGGGGGAACGAATTTAAGGAATATAAAAATATGCACAAAAGATTCAAGACTGATTGAAAAGAAAAAAAAATGATAATCTGTTGTTTGGCTATTTTTTTTAATTTGGGAAGATTTTTTTTCTTTGTTGTGAAAGAGCATTTTAAATAAAAGTTTTACTACTGGATAGAGACACTATAACTAATGAGGACATCTAGTGGTGAAAGAAGATACTACAATAATATTGAAAAAATCAGAAGAGTGATGACCTTGAAACAACACCTGTGCTAAACAAAGAACATCCTGTGTTTCTACAAAAGAAAAAACAAAAGATTTTTTTTAACTACATCTTTCAACTTTAGACATAACTATTATAGAAACTATTGAGACAGGGGTTTTTTTCTTCCTTTTTCTTTTTTCTTTTCTAATATCTTTGAACTGACAGAAATATTTGGATGAGACTTATGCAGTTGGTGTTTTTTATTTTGCTGGATTACAGCTTAAAGTAGTTGGCTTTTAAAAAAACTTGGACTATCCTAAAGCAGTTGGCTCCCTTTTAAACCTGGATGATAGCCTAAAGCAGTTGGCTTCTTTTTAAATTTGAACTATATCTTAAAGCAGTTGGCTCCCATTTAAACTTGGAATATAACCTAAAGCAGTTGGCTCCCTTTTAAACCTGGATTATAGCCTAAAGCAGTTGGCTTCTTTTTAAATTTGGACTATAGCCTAAAGCAGTTGGCTCTTTTTAAAGTTGGATTATAGCCTAAAGCAGTTGGCTTTTTTTTTCTCTCCCTGTGAATTTACAAAATCTGCCTGATTGAACAATGAATGCACCAAACCTTACTAAAATTACAAAAAAAACCTGCTTCTGCACCCTCTTCTGGAACATCTAGTCCAGCAAGTCAGGGATCTATTGAAGCAATGTTACAACGAGAGAAGGCAAACAATCTCCAAAAAGAGATGTACGCGACTTTACAACTAATGCAAGAAATGATGCAGAAGAATCATCAAGAAACAAAAAGCAACCTTGATAAGCTAAGCAAACAAATGCTTGACATAAAGACACAATTTGAGATTCACCAACAAATGATCCCTAAAAATGAACAAAGAATTCAGAAGATGGAAGATCAATCAGAAGATACTGGGAAAAAAAGTGAAGCACTAATGACGGAGAATGAAAGATTAGAACAAGCAAATCAAAATCTAGAAGGAGCAGTCGCTGCTCTGGAAATGGAGAAGGTGGTACATTATTTGAGATTTCAGAACATATCTGAAGATAAAGAGGAAAATATAGCAGATGTGATTATTAATCTATTAGCAAAGGCCCTAGAAATGGAAAGATCAGAGATGCAGCAAGAAGTAGATGAAATATTTAGAATGAATTCAAGTTACGCAACATAAAAAACAACATCATACATTTTTGGAAAATCCAAAACTTGGAAAACTTTATTATACATCAGCTCAACAAAAAAAGAGGAGTAGTTATATATGTTAAAGAGACAATAGATTCCAAAATGATTTATGCAGATGAAGAAGGGAGAATATTAATGGTAGAAATATTTTTAAATCAAAAACAGATACTTTTGATAGCAATATATGCACCAAATAATAAACAAGAAAAATTCTATCAAAACCTTCACAGAAAAATAGTAGAAATAGAATACCAAAATATATGCTTAATTGGGGATTTTAGTGCAACAGTAGATGGGACATTAGACTATAAAAGCAGTAAATCAGAGAAACAAGAAAGAAAAAGATTACCTAAGACTTTTTTCAATATGATAGAGGAAATTGGTATACAAGATATCTGGAGAGAAACGAATCCAGGAAAATCACAATACACATTTTATTCTAATAGTCATAAATCTTGGTCTAGAATTGATATAATTTGGATGACGCCTGAATTAAGGGTTGATATGCAGGAAATTGAAATAGAATTAGGTACTTGGGCAGATCATAACCCCTTAAAATGATGTGGAAAGGAATGCAGAAAAAATTAAGATGGACTTTGAATCAATTCATATTAAAAGAGAAAGAATTTATAGACTTAGTAACAAAAGAAATGGATTTTTTCTTCAAAGAAAATAAAAAAGATACAATATTACAAAATGTATGGGATACAGCCAAAGCATATTTTCAAGGTGTAGCGATAACATATATGGCAAAAAAATAAAGAAAAGAGACAACAATGCCAGTTGTTAAGAGAAGAATTTAAAAATTAGAACTTGAATTACAAACAAACCCACAAAAGGGGACTGGAGGCTAAAGCATATAAGGAACGGCTGCTGGAATTGGGTATGTCTAGTTTAATGAAGAGAAGGACGAGGGGGGACATGATAGCAGTGTTCCAATATCTCAGGGGCTGCCATAAAGAAGAGGGAGTCAAGCTATTCTCCAAAGCGCCTGGAGGCAGGAGAAGAAGCAACGGATGGAAACTCATCAAGGAGAGAAGCAACCTTAGAATGAAGGAGAAACTTCCTGACAGTTAAAACAATTAACCAGTGGAACAGCCTGCCTCCAGAAGCGGTGAATGCTCCAACACTGGAAGTTTTTAAGAAGAGACTGGACAGCCATTTGTCCGAAATGGTATAGGGTTTCCTACCTGAGCAGGGGGTTGGACTAGATGACCTTCAAGGTCCCTTCCAACTTTACTATTATTATTAAAAGAAAATATTGAAAAGACAAATGGAAATAATAAAACATAAATTTAATTTAATAGAATCAGAAAAATTGGCTCAACAAATTAAAAGGGCAAAGCAAAACTTCTTTGAAAATAAATACTTCCAAAACCACTACATTAGAAACACGCTATTATTAACTTGGGGAAAAATAAAATGTAAAATCTATTTGAAAATTCCAGGATGGCTTTCAACAATGGAAGCATTTGTACATCCAAATTTAATTAACTATGACAAAGTCGTGACTTATAAAGATATCTTGGATAACAAAGGAAAATTGAAAGATAGACAAGATTTACAATGACAAGGTATTGATTTAGCATGGTGGCCATATTTGCAAATCCAAACGAGATATGAAAAAGATGTAAAGACAACGGGATTTTATAAATTTGATCAAATATTGTTAAAAACAGATGAAAACTTGATTAAGAAACTCTATAGATTTCTGCTAAATTTAAAGATGGAAGAAGAACAAGTAAAAGAAACAATGATAGCATGGGCAAAAAACTTTGGATATTCTATAGATTTGGAAGACTGGCAAAATTATGGGATAGAAATATCAAATTGACTAAAACAGTCTCATATAAAGAAAATTTGTGTAAAATGTTTTATAAATGGCATATGACACCAGTAAGATTAGCGAAAATGTTTAAAAATACTTCAAATAATTGCTGGAAATGTAAACAAAGGCTGGGTACTTACTATCGTATCTGGTGGACATGCCCTAAAGCAAAAAAGGTTTGGGTTAAGATACATACGTGG
This sequence comes from Protobothrops mucrosquamatus, assembly GCF_001527695.2. Classification (NCBI taxonomy): domain Eukaryota; kingdom Metazoa; phylum Chordata; class Lepidosauria; order Squamata; family Viperidae; genus Protobothrops; species Protobothrops mucrosquamatus. Next base: position 265,800 of record NW_015388603.1, read on the forward strand.
TTGGAAAAGATGATTAAAAGACAGATAGAATTTAAACCAGAACTGCTTTTGTTAGGAATATTAGGACCTAATTATGAGGAGAATGAATATTTAATATTGCATGTACTGACAGCGAGAATGGTATTTGCCCAATACTGGAAAAATGCAACTGAAAAGGTTTTAATTAAGAAAATCTTAGAATGTGCAGAAATGGATAGATTGACTTTAGAGATTAAACAGAAAGAAGGTTCAGTTTACTTTAGAACATGGGATAATTTTTATCAATGGTTAGAAAAACGAACTAGTGAGAAAGGAATGTGATATGTTATTCTGAATATATATTAGTAAGAAGAATGATATGCATTGACTAACTGATACTGTTTATGATAATCATTTACTACAATCACTACAGTTATTTATTACTATATCAATTAGTGTTAATTGAACATATGTACCCGGATAATAGTCTGTTTGCTAAAGATTGAAAATGTTATTGGGGGATAACCCCAATGTTGACCCCAACCCTGTCCTAATCCCAATCTTGATCCTAACCCCACCCTAAACCTTAATCCCTATCCCGATCCTATTTTATCCCCAACCCTATAAAACTCAATAAAATCTTTGAAAAAAAAATGGAGCAAGCTCTTAATTGATTTCAATATTTCTGGGCTAGCATTACACAATGCACAAACATGCAGAAGTATGGAGAATATATGTGAGCCTCAAGAAAATCCAGAAATGTATAACAGAAGAATAACAGAGTTGGAAGGGATTTTGGAGGTACTACCCCCCTCTTCAAGATATATCTTGATATGTTTCAATATATGTAAGTGTCTAGATATCTATTAGGATCCAAATTTATAAACTGCTAGGAAAAGAATTATTGAGAATCTGACCAAGGTAAAGATTGCATGATTAACTGGCTACACAATGTTGATGTCAACGCTGTTAATATAGGATATTATTGCTTTGACAAGATATTCAGAACTCTCTGGTATTTTTAGAGTTAATTCAGATGACAAAGAAAGGGAGATTTATAAGGAAAGTGCGGGATAAGGAACGGAAGTGAATCTTTGCCCTCCGGGCTATTTGGAAGATGCAACTTATGACTGCAAAATAAGGGAGGGGTTTAGCAAGAAAAGTTAGACACAAGCAAGAGAAATTCAGATTCTGGCATCCATTCAATATGTGCCGACAATGTGTCCATGATTAAAGACTTTTTCATAATAAATATGCTTGGGATTTCCTTGAAGTGTTCCATTAGTCGGAACTTGACAGTTGATTGAACTATCGAAATAGAGAAATAAAAATTCAATGGAAAACTCAATCAGGTCTCCAGCAACTGGCATAATTAGGGAAAAACAGTATAAGACTCTTTTACCCCCTCTTCCAGGTATGATTGCTAAAAGTAGAAATGGAATTAAGAATTTCAAGACTTGTATGAGATTTAAATAAAGGGGGGAAATATTAGGGAAAAGACAAGACAGTGGAGATTGCAGGCAAAAGTTCATGAAACTTAAAAGAGTGTAAAGCTGTTTCCTGGACCAGAAGGGAAGATCTGAAGAGTTACCTGCCAGGGCTTCACAGAGAGGTGAAGGTGTGGCTTCTTTCTGCCCCTCTTCAATGCCTGTTGTGATTCCCACATATACGCAGCATGCAATGCATATGCCACAGAAAAGGCAGCATTGTAGATGCTGTAACTGAAACTGGTCATCTTTCCATCAAAGACAGAGACTGGGAGGGTGTCCAGATTCTCCTGCCCTGTGCAAACCCTTCGGCCGTCAGGTGAGGCCAGACCTGCCTTCAAAATCTCACAGTCGAATACAATTTCCCACCACTCAGGAAGAAAGATGTCTCCGTGGGGTTCGTGTGGATTCACAGCCCAGAGATAATCTTTGAATCCTGGCACTGGGTTTGTGTGGACTGTGAAAGATAAAGCGCCATGGAGGGATTTAAGTTTCACCCAATCGTAGTGATAGCCAATAGCTGAAAATTCCCATTGGGTGGTCAGGATCCAGACCTTCCCCAAAATAGCATGGTTCTCTTCTTCATAAGTGTAGAGGGATACTATAAGGTTTTCCAGAGCACATGAATCCCCGGAGACAATCACAACCTGAGCGTCACTGTTCAAAATTGTCCAAAGCACATCTATTTGATTGCTATGCAATTCATTAAATATTAAGATTAGGGGCAAGATCTCTTTTACAAATTGTATGCAAATGTCATTCTGGGCAAGGGTGGCATCAAAAATCTGTAGGAAGTGGTCACTGGTTTCCGAGGCCTGAACAACGATCCCAACCCAGTTCCATTGGAAATAGAGAAGGAGCTGGACAATGGCTGCATTCTTTAGGTGATACTGAGGATCGATCTGGTAGAAGGTGGGGAACCGGGTCTCATCCCTCAAAACAGGATCAGAGAAGCGGTAACCTAGCTGAAGGGAAGGTGGAGATGGAGGGAAAGGAAGAGGTTAAGCAAGGAAAATGGTATCTAACCCTAACCTCAGACCATCTAGATTAATAGGGTACCCTATTCTAGACGTCCCCACAAGCTTGCACCTTCATGAGATGTTTTCTACCAGTCACATAATTGGCTCTTGGAATTGTTGGCAGTAACCACCTCTTCTTCTTCTTCTTCTTCTTGTGCCATATCCGTTATCGGACGTTGGCGATCATGTTGGCGATCCTGTTTTTATCAGCAGCCGCACAAAAAAGTGCTGCTGAGTTTTGTCCACACCAGTCCCTTAGATTTTGAAGCCACAATGTTCTTGTTCTGCCTGGACCATGTTGGCCTTCGATCTTTCCCTGAAGGATTAAATGGAGTAGGCTGTATTTTTCTGGGTGTTGCATCACATGTCCGAAATATTCTAATTTTCGTTTTTTAATTGTTTTGATGATTTCCCTGGGCTTTCCCAGGCGGCTTATCACCTCCTCATTTCTGATCTTGTCAACCCAGCTTATACGTAATAGCCATCTGTAAATCCACATTTCAAATGTTTCTAGTCTCTTCAGGTGGCCTTCTGTCAGAGACCAACTCTCTACTCCATAGAGTAGTAGTAACCACGCAAGGCAGAACTTACAGCATTGACCCTTTCCTCATGTTACATGTCCACATACCTGAGAAATCTTGAAATTGCCAAATATGCTTGCCATCTGGTATGAAGTTCTGGAGTTGAGACCCCCAAGGACAGAGAGAAGGTGGTCCTGTGTGTCACACTTATAGTTAGGGAACAATTTTCCCCGGCTGGAGAGCAGAGACAGGCTTACATCTTGAGCCATGCTTGCATACTCATTGTCTTCATAGATGCGGAAGCCCAGGGTGATGTTGGGGAGAAGCCGGGGGTCTTTGTTGATCTCCTGGACAACAAATGTCAAGCCCAGGACATGTTGATAATTCTTGGGAACAGGTCTTTGTTGCACGTGAAACAACAAAAATTAGAGAGATGTTTATTCTGCCATTTCATTACCAACATTCTAAGAGTTGATCGTAAAACAGATCAATACAAATTAGTTGATTAGTTTTACTGCCGTCAGAAAACAGGGTTGCTGTCAGTCAGTTGATTCTGTTTTTATTGTCAACAGTGTATCACAAAGCCTCCTCTTCCTAACTCTGCAGGACATTTCTGTGAGTTGATATGCAACATCAGTATTGACTTTTGCAAAATCAAATTTTCAGTCCAGTTAAGGAGATGTGGCTGATCATCTTAATAAAACTACACATTTTATTATATGCAGCCGTGGAGATCTTAATGGCTGACATCTTCTGCCCTACGTTCTCAAGCACTTTTCCCCACTCTGGCACCCTATCATGTTCCCAGAGTCCTTTGAATTAGGTGGCCTTATAAATCCAATAAATTAGATTAAATTGAATTAAATTGAATGTCATAATAATAATAATAATAATAGTAGTAGTAGTAGTAGTAATAATAATAATAATAATAATAATAATAATAATAATAATAATAATAATAATAATAATAATAAAGTTGGAAGGGACCTTGGAGGTCATCGAGTCCAACCCCCTGCTCAGGCAGGAAATCCTACACCATTTCGGACAGATGGCTGTCCAGTCTCTTCTTAAAAACTTCCAGCGTTGGAGCATTCACCGCTTCTGGAGGCAGGTTGTTCCATTGGTTAATTGTTCTGTCAGGAAGTTTCTCCTTAGTTCTAGCTTGCTTCTCTCCTTGATTAGTTTCCATCCGTTGCTTCTGGTCCTGCCCTCAGGCGCTTTGGAGAATAGCTTCCTCTTCTTTGTGGCAGCCCCTGAGATATTGGAACACTGCTATCATGTCCCCCCTCGTCCTTCTCTTCGTTAAACAAGACATACCCAATTCCAGCAACCGTTCTTTATATGTTTTAGCCTCCAGTCCCCTAATCATCTTTGTTGCTCTTCTCTGTACTCTTTCTAGAGCCTCAGCATCTTTTTTACATCGTGGTGACTAAAACTGGATGCAGTATTCCAAGTGTGGCCTTACCAAGGCATTGTAAAGTAGTATTAATACTTCACCTGATCTTGATTCTATCCCTCTGTTAATGCAGCCTAGCACTGTGTTGGCTTTTTTGGCAGCTGCCGCACACGGCTGGCTCATGTTTAAATGATTGTCCACTAGGACTCCGAGATCCCTCTCACAGTTACTACTATTGAGCAAGGTACCCCCTATACTATACCTGTACATTTGGTTTTTCTTGCCTAAATGTAGAACCTTACTTTTTTCCCCATTGAATTTCATTTTGTTCAATAGCGCCCAGTATTCAAGAAAGAGAATCAATTTGTCCTAATGAAGAAGGCTCTATATCAACAGAGGCTGCGTGGGATTTAAGTAGGCCCCATCTTTAAGACTGCCCTTTCCACATTGCCCTGAGAAAAAAAACTATCAAGGAAACACTTACAGAGAATAGGCATCCCAATCCCCAGGAGGCTCATGTAAAGGAAGCTGTAGGACTTTAGTAATGGAGAGAGGCAGGTTTCCACCAATAATGAGATCTCCAGGTCTGTAGTAGTCTTTCTGTGCTTGGAAGGGTCTCCTACAGAAGCAGATTGGCCTCAGATCCATCTGGATGGCTGCAGGCAAGGTCCATAGCAACATTAAAAGCCAACACATTGTCCAGACAAAGAGGCCTTCTTCCTAGAGCGAGTCAATGGAGACTGATGTAGGGAATATGATGCTCTGATGACTTCAGAGGCCTCAAGTGGGGTTTGAAGTCTTCAAGATAAGCATTAATCTCAGCTCCAACTCTAAAGGGACCCAGTATATTACCCAGAGCATGCTAAGTAAACATGTTTTGAGTGGACACAAACTTCTTTAGGCTTAGGGAGGGTTTATCTTTGGAAGTCTACTGAGATGAAGTAATAATTACTAGTGTTTGATGAATCCAGCGAGAGAGAAATAACCACATTATCCCCATAACTCTGGAGTCCATGGCATTTTAGCAAGAAGAAAAGTCAGAGGAAAACTATTTCTGAAACCACACCTGTGTCTCTCTCTCTGTGAATTGGGCCACTGTGATTGGAGAGTGATGCAGCTTTAGAGTTGGAAGAGAACTTGGGGGTCACTTAGTCCAATCCCCTTAATATAGGACACACACAAGGCAAACTCTTAAATCTCTGAGATCTCTTTGGAATTGACTATTTCTGCTGCTATCTCCAAACTCTTTCCAGATTAAGAAGCATCCTGGGACTTCCTGGAAAAACTCACCATGGCCTTTGTCCTAGCCGTGTTTCCCAAACTGGCCAATGGAGATGTGTTTCAGCTACGAGGAACCTGGATGGTTTTTAATAATGACACACTTTCTTCTTTTCTTCTTTTCTTTGTGACTTAGATGTACTCTGCCCAACCTCCCTGTCACTTGAGTGGGTCATCAACATTTTAAACAAGTATTTCAAAGCCAACCACTCTGCCTGATGGAGGATTTCCTGAGGACAGAATCAAGAGCTTCTCTCTGGTGCACCAATCTGCTCTACACCAGTCCCCACCCTTTGCGGTTTGCACCAGGAAGAGCTACCTCTCCTTGAGTGACAAGCATAATACCCAATCATCACCCTACCAGACAAACCCTGCATTTGCAGTGGCCCTAAGAGATGATAGGTGCCCAAGTATGCATCCCCCTCCTCCTCCTCATCCATGTGGTATTCATGCCATCAAGCAGGGCATCCATGCTGCTGGACCACCTAGAAAGTTTTGAGATTGGAGACCTGGCTGTGCACTCATCCCACTTAAGGACAGTTTCAGTCTGGGGTGGTGGAAGATGAAAGGTCAGCCCAGGGGGCTTAGCTATGTGGGGTACTTCAGGGTCTGCCCTCCCTCTCGTCTCTATGACTTTAAGATTATCACACAGCATTGTCTTCCTGCCTCTCTGCCCAAGATTGAACAATTTCTAATTATTACATTATTTAACACCCATCGATCCATCCCCATAATACACTGAGAGCATAAAAAATAGTCTGGTTTATTAATGAAGCATGTTTATCTAATTATAATGAAGAGAACACTCTATACATTTTAATGTGAGAGTGAAAATTCGTTCTCCACACTTGTGGGTTGGTTTCCAAACATTTCATTACCAGGCTAGGTAACATCTTCAGCGGAGTTTAGGGGATGTCAGTGTTCTTCTGTTTATAAGGGCTTCAGGTGTGGATGTGTCGAGTGAGGGTCTTGCGATAGGTCTTGTAGTGAGTCAGGTGTGAGTCATCAGTGAGGGTCTTGTGATGGATCTTGTGATGGGGAGGTTACATTAGGTCAGCGTCATTGGGAGGTGAACCATTCGTGGGGGGAGGGGGCTAGCATGGGTTGGTTGAGGATTGATGCTGTCTCTGGTTAGCTGTGTGGTTGATTTGGGTTCTGATGGGTTGATAGGCTGGTTGTAGGTCAATGTGTTTGTTGATGGAATTGCTTGTGGAGTGCTAGGCTTCGATGAACTCACGAGCATGGTGGGTGGTAATGTGGCTGATGATTTTAGTGTTGCTCCAGTCGAACTGGTGTTGTTTGGTGTTGGTATGGATAGAGAATAATTTAATGTTTTGCATTAAAAATATACAATGCTTGAATGAAAATACTAATAGAGAATTCTGCAAAGCCCCAAGACTCCATGTGTACAAGTACACTGTCAGTATTAGTATTTCTTTATTATTTCTCTATGAATTGTCTTTGCCACCGTAACTGTAACGCAACTTGATGCTTCTTTTCAAAATGATTTTCATAGATCCAGAAGCTCAGAGTGATGTTGGGGAGGAGAACCAGATCTTTGTTGACTTCTATAGTTGCAAACACCAAGGACAGGAACTGCTGGAAATTATTGGATATGAGTCTATAGTGAGAGAAAATGTTGGGGATCATTACAAGGAAACTCGTGCCTGTTGGTGAAGTATGCCTTGCAAACTTGTTTAGTTTGCAACAGCAAGTCCAAGTTTCCTTGAGTTTTTTTTTTAAAAAGTATTCGTTGATTAAGTTTCTATGGCTTAGTGCAGGGTTAGGCAACCTTGGCTCTTTTATGACTAGTGGACTTCAACTCCGTTATGCGGTGGTTCTCCTCCTTCCTCACCGACCGTACGCAGTCTGTATTGGCAGGGGGACAGAGGTCGACTCCTAGACCCCTAACTTGTGGGGTGCCTCAGGGGTCGGTCCTCTCCCCCCTTTTGTTCAATATTTATGTAAAGCCGCTGGGGGAGATCATTCGTGGCTTTGGGGTGGATTTCCATCAGTACGCTGA
>NW_015388603.1:273881-284187 GCF_001527695.2 Protobothrops mucrosquamatus
TTACTTAGGGATGATTTTAAGAATAATTTTAATAGGAATAACAGCTTCTAATATTTGGTTTTTAATTTGGTTTTATAGGGGTCTATATTTTTTGTATTTTGTATTTGTACTTGTTTTAATATGCTGTGCACCGCCCTGAGTCCTGCGGGAGAAGGGCGGTATATAAATTAAATAAATAAATAAATAAATAAATAAATAAATAAATAAATAAATTAATAAATTAATAAAACTCCCAGAATTCCTGAGCCAGCATGGCTCAGCTTGGAAACCTCTCCCTTTCTCCTCAGCATGGCTGGCTCAGGAATTCTGGGAGTTGAAGTCCACGAGTCATAAAAGAGCCAAGGTTGCCTACCCCTGGCTTAGTGAGAAAGAATCATGGACAATTTCATACATTTCTGTCATCCCTCCCTTCTTCACTTTGCTTCAATGATTGAAATCCTCCCCAATCGCTCCTCTAGCAACCTAATTGAGTTTGTCTTGGAGAAGCTTCTTCAGGTGAACATTGCTGACCTCAAGGCTACAGCAAGTAGTCACAGCACAGATTTATTAAAGGTTGCATCAGCTCTGCTGGTTCCTAAGCTGCGGGTTTTCTTTTTGGCAGGACCCCACATTGAGAAAGGATGGAGCTTTTCTTTGATTCTTTTAACAAGATTTTCTGTCCAAAGTAATATTAGAAGAAATAGGGGAGACATGATAGCAGTGTTCCAGTATTTGATGGGCTATCACCAAGAAGAGGGGTCAGATTATTCTCCAAAGGACCAGAGGGCAGGACGAGAAACAACAGTTCATGTTGATGCTGTCTATCCCACATTTTTTTTTAGTTTACCAAGAAGTAGGTTGTGGTCTACTTTGTCAAATGACTTATTGAAATCCAAATATACTATGTCCATTGCATTTCACTATTGAACTAGTGCTATTGAAAAGGCTGGGTTCATCTTTGAAACCATTATATGGGTTGTCACAATGGCACCAGCAGGATCTCTTGTCCAAACATTTATGGCCAAAACTAAAGGCTGAGAAGGTACACAGTCCCTCCTTTTCTGTTGCTGCCCCTGTTCTCTGGAGTATTTATTTAATTTATTTTTTAAAATATTTATATAGCCTCCCACCTTTCAGATTTCTCTCAGCTTTGTCTGAGAAATTGGATCTGCTTCCCATGTTCCACAAGCTATTAAACATAGAATTATTCCGGAATGCATTTGGTGTTAAAGTATTGCTCTCTGTTTTATTGATTGTGTAATATAGGAAATATGGCTAAACTCAGCATAGCTCTTTATACCTTTCTCTCCCTGCAGGCCACTATTTCGTCCACCAAATCTGCACACCACAAAATAACGGCCCTTTCTTCTTTCAGGATCTTTTAGAGGTTCCCTGTAGCTCCCTGCAACCATGACTTTCTAGGCCTCTCCTTAACTACATTGAATTGTTCATCAAAGTTCATTCCTCTCAACAGTTTATTCACTATGATCCTACATCCATTGCATGCCTCATAATTGTTTCACTCATTTCTCCACTCTGCTATGATCCCACATTCATCCATCTGCTGTTAAAGACTGAATTGTTCCAGATGGCAAATGGAGCTCTCTGACAAGTTCTGTCTTCTAAAGCACGGGTGTCAAACTCACCACGTCATGTGATGTGTCGTGACGTATCACAACTCTTTTTGCATTGCCGGCAATGGGGTGGGTGTGGCTTCGGTATGATGAAACTGGCCCGTGGGCCAGCAGTTTGACACCCCTGCTCTAAAGAGTTCATTCCATTCCTCTGTCAAATGCAACTGTCTCAGTGTTTGATATATTAATTTGCAAATATATGAGTATGTATTTCAAATCTAAGAGCCATTTGTTCCAAATACTTTGACTTTTGAGAAAACATTTATTTTCATCCATGCTTCCTTTCTTTCTTCCATTCATCTCTTCATCCTTCTTCCTCATAAATAAACAATAAAAAAATAGTAAGAATAGCAGGGGCAGGAAAATGTTGTTAATATCTACTTCATGTTATCTTATTTATTCATAAAATATTTTTTTCAATTAATAGAGGGAAAAACAATATGGATTATTTACACGTAAATTCTAGATTTTTTTTTTAAAAAACCTAATAATCAGTTGAATGAAAAAATTATAAGAAATTCAGCAAACTCTCAGTGATCTATGGAAACAAACGTGCTTAAAAACAATGATAGTAAACCCACCCCAACATATTTTGTAAGATTAAAATATATGGGACACTGCAAAAGGGCACTGCTCTTTTGCAGTGATGGCAAACCTTTTAGAGACTGAGTGCCCAAACTGCAACCCAAAACCCATTTATTTATCACAAAGTGCCAGGGCCACATCAGCATTGTGTGCCCTTGGGAGGGGGAGGGGGAGGGGCATGGCCCAAGCACATGGAGTCTGTTCCCCTCACGCACCCAATGCATCTTGGGCCCGCCTCGGGCCGCCGTGGTGGCCTAATGGACTTGCATGAGTTGCTGGCGGCGGCAGCATGCATGCCACAGAGAGGGCTCTGAGTGCCACCTCTGGCACACATGCCATAGGTTTGCCATCACTGGTCCTTTTGGAAAGTAATTTCCACATCTTTAACATCCACACTTATTTCCAAGATGGTCAAGTCAAGTGGATCCACTCTGAAGAGAACAGCATTAATGAAAAATAAAAGGTGGGTGATTGTTCTGGATTAACAGATATTTTGTGATGGTTCACATCATCTGATTATTTCATGGAAAAGCCCTTCCCTCATTTCATAATTTTTGAGAAATCTGATAGAATAAAAAAGTCCAACAATCAAAATAAACATTCTCAAAAATTGCATTCATCAGAGATTCTTGTGCCTCATTATATTCTCTCTGCAATTCAGATGTGGCCTCAGCAGGATTATGTAGCATTTAGGGGAAAAGATGCAAGCCAGGAGACCAGCCCCAGAGGCCAAGATGGAGAAGATCTCCACGGCCACCATGGACTTCCCTTTGGTGCTCAGGTAGGTGGGGAGGAAGCTGAGCCAAACACTGCAAAAGACCAGCATGCTGAAAGTAATGAATTTGGCTTCATTAAAGCTGTCAGGCAATTTCCTAGCCAGAAAGGCTACCGTGAAACTGACGAGGGCCAAAAAACCCAGGTAGGCGAGGACAGCATAAAACATTGAAACTGAGCCTTCATTACATTCCAAAATGGTCTCTCTTACCAAGGAGTGGAAGTCCAAGTTGGAAAATGGGGGAGAGGTTATCAACCAGATGGCACAAATAACTGCTTGGACCAGGGGACAGACTAAGACAATGGAGTTGGTCAGTGGTTTCCCCAAGAGTTTCCTTGCCTTGTTCCCTGGCTTAGTGGCCATGAAGGCCAGAACCACCATGACAGTTTTTGCCAAGACAGAGGAAACTGCAAGGGAAAAGAGAATGGCAAAGGCAGTTTGTCGTAAGAGACAGGTGAGCTTCCCAGGTTGACCAATGAAGAGGAAGGGGCAAAGGAAGCAGAGCAGGAGGGAGACCAGGAGGATGTAGGTGAGATCTCGGTTGTTGGCCTTGACGATCGGTGTGTCACGATGCATAAGGAAAATTGTCAGAACTGCCATTGTGATCACAAAGAGAAAAAGAGTGAGAAACACTAAAGTGTATCCCAGGGTCTCTTGATAGGAAAGGAAGTGGATCTTCTTGACAATGCAGTGGTCCTTGTCCTCATTGGGGTATTGATCTTCTGGGCAGAGGTCACAGCGAGCTGCATCTGAAATCAAGAGTAATTTTGTATTTCATGGTGTATCAAAAAGGGCTAATCATCCTTTACTGATAACCCTGAAGATAGGATAGTCAGAAGCAAGGATGTTTTCGGCTCTTTGGCTCAATTTCTCTGCTTTCTATTTTGCATTTACTTTTCAGACTTTTTTTTGCAGAGAAGAACACATAGGCATAAGTAGCTCAAACTTCTCTTTCTCCAACAGGTGTATCAATTTTCCAGAATTGCTGACAGAACAAGCATACTCTAGATAATAAATATTAAAGCTTAAATCTCATACTGCTTCGTGAAAAGATTTGTAAGTGGATATTCCAATTGGAAGGATTAGAAAGTCAAGTAGGTAACTCATGAAGAGCACCAAGGACTTCTCAACCCATGAATTGTGCCCTGAAACTACCTTGCATTAAATTGCTGAGGAGCAGGACAGGTGGTCTTGGAGGTTGGGTGGGTGGGCAGGACAGTTTAGATCCCTGAAGTCAGAGGTTCTGCTGTAAAGCACGAATATTTTGAAGAATGTCAATTTATGCAAAATGACAACAACATTGATATTTGCTTCAACTGAATGCTTTCCTTGATCCTGGAAGATCTACATTAAAAGTGTGACCTACCTATCTGATTAGAAATGGTCCCTTCTGGACAAGGAGCACATTGGTAGCAGCAGACCTGCTCTCCCTCTGGAACTCTTCTCCTCTCCCCTGCCTGGCACCTCTTCATGCCACACCTGGCAAAGGGCACCTTCTAAAAGAGAAGAGAGAAATAGTGTAGGTGGCCCATGCAATCAACCTGCTTGATTTATTCATTTGTACATTTCTCTTTCCAACTTCCAAATGTCTTCAAAATAAATGGTTTACCAGGAGCCAGAAAAAGGTCTTGGGGGATTAAAGCCAGTGCCACTCTCAATCTACCAAGGGATTCTGGAGATTGGAACTGGGACCTCAGCATGCAAAGGGAGGTGTTTGATATCGAGGTACAGCTTTCCTAAAACAGTCATGAGGATCTAAGTGACATATTCTGGCTGAATAAGCCCAACCAAGCAAAACAATAGGGACACGATGAACTCCAATGTTAACTTTATTAGGCAATAAACAATCCAGCAAGTTTTGAAGTAAAGCTAGCTTTGAAGCAATGGCAGGAAACAGATAATTAAAAGAGTAATGCTCTCCCTCCCGTCTCTGACAGTACGTCTCACATTGTCCAATACACATTCTAGTAATTGTTATGAGAAGAAACTTTAGTTCGCTTCAGATCTCACGGTGATAAGAGCAGCTGGGAATTCAAATGGTTCCTCTCTCCCCCTCCCGCACTGTTGGCTGGTTAAAAGCACGCAGCGGTCCTAAAGCCAATAGACTTTGCAGCTTGACACTAACTGACCAGGAATGGTCCATGGAAATCCACATTGGCTGCTGTAAAAGTATCCTGGGTTTCAACCTGAATTTCCTCCTGATCTCATATTTTCTTATTCAATAGACTGGAGGTTTTGTATCCCCGGAAGGGAATGAGTTTTTCTCTGAATTTATGTAAGCTTCCAGCTCACCTTTGTTGCCCAAACTATTGCATTGGAATTAATGGTGAAATCCTGTCCTGGGGGAGCCCCCGGATTTATTTGGCCAATTTTCATGGGGACAAAAGATAGATTGGGGAGGAGAACCCAGTTGAGAAGATCATAACGAGCAGATCCCAGCCCATTTTCTGAGAAGGAGATTTCATCTCCAGCACTGTTGTTGAACTGGACGTTCCTCAAATAGGGAAGAAGCTGAAAGAAAAGAGACCTTGGATATTGGAATAATTGGCTGAAAGCCACAAATGAGACATCATGGCTTCTATCTTCTATCTTTCTGTGATAACAATCATCTAGGAGATTTGTATATATCTGAGGATCTAAAGCTGCCTCCTTGGTGGAGAGCTGAGTAACAACAACTTTCTTACTACCTTCACAGGTACACAGATATACAGATATTTAATTCAAGAAATACACATGTGGAGCTTCCTCTCTAAAAATCTGTCGACTGGATAAAAAAAAAAGAATCCCAGAGATTACCTGCCATGACTGGACATTCGAGATCCTCTTTCGAAGCCTCATCATGATTGGTTGCACTTCAGATCCATACATTGCATGGGATGCATGTGCCACAGCATAAATGGCATTGTAGATATTGTAACTGTCACCTGACATGCTTGCTTCAAACACGTAAATTGGCAGATTCTGTAATTTCTCCTTTCCTGTACATTCCTTTCCCCACTTTGGAGTGGTTTTGCCTGGTTTGTGAATGTCACAGTTAAAGACCCTTTCCCACCATAGCGGGAGAAAGAGATCCCCTTGTGGGTTCAAAGGGTCTAAAGACAGGAGGAAACGATTGAATTCTGAGACATCCGCAGGGTGGTCCCTAAAATGCAAGGCCCCATGGAAAGGCTTTAGAACTTTCAATATATATTGAGATTTTATCGCCTTAACTTTCCAATTGGAAGTAAAGATCCAAACTTTCCAAAATGATGCATTTCTCCATTTTTCATAAGTAAACACAACCACCTGTACACTTGTAATAGTACTGGAGTCTCCAAACAGAATAATCACTTCACTTTTAGACCAAGTCTTGAAAATATGGTGTAATTTCAACCCTACAGTAGCATGAAAATCTGATTTCACCATTTCAGTGAAGACCAGGCAGATCTCCTTCTCCTTCAGCATCGGCACCAGAGATGAGACGAAACGTTCTCCGCTCTCACTTTCAGAGGCCACCAGCCCAATCCAGTTCCACTGGAAATGCAGGAGCAGCCGAACTAAACCCACATATTGAGGAAATTCACTGGGATTTATCCGGGAGAAGGAAGGATAAACCCTTCTGTCTCTGAACTCAAAGCCAACACCGAGCTAGAGAAAGTACAATTTAATGGTGACTTTAAGGGTCATGATTGTGTGGTTTATTGCCCTACAAGTCATCTTTGAGTGGCAGGCTTCATCTCCTTCCCTTCTTAGGAAGAGCTACCTATTTTGCCTGGTTGTGATAGATCAGAAGTCAAGGGAACAAACCATTAGCCTGGCACAGAGAATAAACTGCACTGAAAGGTGCAGAAAGGTGATAAACTTCTATGAAAGTTAGAACATAATTCCTCTTTCAGAATCATACTGTATCCATATCTCTTTGTGGTTATGTATTTTGGCCTATAAAATACAGATATCAATTCAACTATAGGATGGATTATCAAAGTCATGTATACCTAATATGTGTCTCCTGCAACACCTTTATTTTCCTCCTTGGCTTCTATGTGTATTTCTGTGGTTTGTGTATTCCATACTGCAGTGGTGGCGAACCCATGGCATGTGTGCCACAGGCGGCACTCAGAGCCCTCTCTGTGGGCACATGTGCCGTTGCCTCAGCCTTGCCTCCCCCCGTGACCCCCTCCTCACCAGCAGCCCCCCTGGAGGAGAGTTGCCCCTGAGCGTGGCTCACGCAGAGCAGCGTAGCCAAGGACATGGCAATTAGGCAGCATAGACAAGACTCTGCCCTCATGCCCCATCGCACACAGTTGATGCTGCGGGGCATGGGCAGAGGGCATGGCCACCATGGCGCTGCTGGGCTGCCTGGGCGATCCGTGGTGGGCCCTGGAGGCGGTGAGTGGCCTGCGGGCAGGCGGGGTGGGGGCAGAGCGGGGGCGGGGCAGGGGGTGGAGTGGGGGCGGGGCCAGTTTTTGGGCACTCGGTCTCTAAAAGGTTCGCCATCACTGCCATACTGTATTCCAGTGGAGCCTCCTTACCTGTGGAACCTTGAAGATGCCAAAGATGGAGGCCATCTGCCTTGAGGATTTGGAGCTGAGACCTCCAATGACAGAGAGCAGAGATTCCTGCTTGTCACATTTATAACCTGGAACCATCCGGCCTCGTGTGGAGAGCAGGGAGAGGCTGATTAAAGAAATCCTCCATTCCACTTGGTAATTGTTATGGATGTGGAAGCCAAGTGTGATGTTGGGGAGGAGAACCAGATCCTTGTTGACTTCTTTAACTGCAAATATCAAGGCCAGGAACTGCTGGAAGTTCTTGGGTATGAGTCTATAGTGAGAAAAAACATAGTGGAACCTTACAAGGAAAGTCATGTCTGAAATGCTATAGGGTTTCCTGCCTGAGCAGAGGGTAGTAATAATAATAATAATAATAATAATAATAATAATAATAATAATAATAATAATAATAATAATAATAATAATAATAATAATAATAATAATAATAATAAAAATGGCAGGGACCTTGGAGGTCATCAAGTCCAACCCCCTGCTCAGGGAGGTAACCCTATACCATTTCGGACAAAGGGCTGTCCAGTTTCTTCTTAAAAACTTCCAGTGTTGGAGCATTCACTGCTTCTGGAGGCAGGTTGTTCCACTGGTTAATTGTTCTCACTGTCAGAAATTTTCTCCTTAGTTCTAGGTTGCTTCTCTCTTTGGTTAGTTTCCATTCTTGTCCTGCCTTCAGGCGTTTTGGAAAATAGCTTGACTCTCTCTTCTTTGTGGCAGCCCCTGAGATATTGGAAGACAGCTATCATGTCCCCCCTCGTCCTTCTCTTCATTAAACTAGACATACCCAATTCCACCAACCATTCCTTATATATTTTAGCCTCCAGTCCCCTGATCATCCTTGTTGCTCTTCTCTGTACTCTTTCTACAGTCTCAACATCTTTTTTACATCGTGGTGACCAAAACTGGATGCCGTATTCCAAGTGTGGCCTTACCAAGGCATAGTAAAGTGGTATTAACACTTCACATGATCTTGATTCTATCCCTAGAAGACCTCCAAGGTCCATTTCAACTCTATTATTGTTGTTGTTGTTCCTGCTGTTGTTGTTTTTACTATTATTATTATTGCAGTGGAGCTTGCCTTGTCATATTTTTTGTTTAGTTGACAACAGCAAGTCCCAGGTTTCATTGACTTGTTTAAATAAATATTCCTTGATTAAACTTCTGTGGCTTAGTTGGAAAGGAGAAAGGCCCTCTTGCCATATCATGGACGGTGTATTATGAATTTATCACCCCACCCTTCTTCACTTTGCTTCAGTGATTGTAATCCTCCCCAATTGCTTCTCTTCCACCCTAATCAATTTGAGTCTCTCTCAGAGCAGCTTCTTTGGGTCTGGTAACCATGGCTGAGCACAAGACTCCAGTTAGGGATCATAGCCCAGATTGACTGAGGGTCATTATTCATGAGAAATGCTGATTCCAAAACGGAGGGATTTTGACAGTAGCCCACACTGGAAAAGGACTGGGTTTTCAGGGTTTTTTTTTAAACTATGATTTTATGTCCAAATTAATATTACATGTCCAGCAGAGTCTCTAAGGTTGTCCCTCCCCAATTTTATTACATGTCCATTACAATAATACTACATGTCCAGCAGAGTCTTTAAGGTTGTCCCTCCCCAATTTTATACGGTTTATAATCCTCCTGAGGAAGACTTCTGCAAAAACCTGGAATTCTAGCCTATTTGTTTTGAGTTTGGCTCTTTAGTGAGGACAAAAAACTGAACTACACAAGGACACTTTTGCAATCATTAAAAAAAATACTTCTGAAATTGAATCCTTGAATTCAAAACAGAAAAAACAAACATCTTTTATCTTTTTTGTCCAGGTGAAACTTACATGACATCATAAGAAACAAACACTAATGGGTCTTTTTGAAAATCTGGGCCAATGGAGAACTTGAGAGCTGCCAGGGGTAAATTTGCACCAATAATCAGAACACCAGGCCTATAAAATTCCCATTGATTCTGAAAGTTTAAAACCTTTTGTGGCACACATACGGTCTGAATCTTCTTAGCAGTTGTTGGAGGCAGGAGCCAGAAGAACAGCAACAGCAGCAGGAGAGACAGCCCAGTCATTCTTGTCGCCTTCCCCCCTAGATGAGAAATTGAGGTTTGTGCAGTAGCTGAATTGCAGGAGGCACTTGAAATCTCAGCAGATTTACATAGTCGAGACTGCCTGGATGGCCTCAGGGCAGATTTATCTGATGTCTCTTTATATTAACACATTTGTATTTTATCACTTTATTTCCTCCTCTCTATCTTATTCCAAAAGTAGATTATGTGTTGTATCTTAATTTATTTTAACGATAAGGTCACAAGACTAATCAACCAATAACCTAGCATTATATCAATCATGCTTTCTCTTACCTGTGTTTTGGCTTTGACACAAAGGCCAGCTGAGCTTCTCAATACCTCAGTGTTAGCTCTTCGGAAGACCAGGGAAGATCCTCCATCGCTGGAGGAACTCAAAACAAGTTGTACTGTGGGAAGTCAGCACCCCCCCCCCCGAGAAAGAAATATTTTGGGGAATATTAAAAGGGCAGAATATTATATTTCCCCAAAGGAATAATGGAAAATCTTAGGCAGAAACCATCACCCCTCCAAGTCTCTCTGCCCCAAGCAGAGGCCAGCTCTGTAGAAATGCAGATTTGATAATCCTTTCAGAAAGACGGGAGCCAGGAAGCTTAGAGCTGATGGGATTAGAAAGACAAAGATCCCTAGCATCAACAACCCCTCACCCATCCAACACAGGAAGCTAGCCATCAGCCACAGCCACAGAGAAGCAGGATATGA
>NW_015388603.1:285083-311550 GCF_001527695.2 Protobothrops mucrosquamatus
ACCCACTCTGTGGGAGCGTACCGGCCGATGGGAGGTAACCTGCGGCAGAAGGCGGTCTCGGAGATATCCAGGTCCGATGCCATGGAGCGCTTTAAAGATGATAACCAACACCTTGAAGCGCACCCGGAAGGCCACCGGCAACCAGTGCAGCTCGCGCAGCAGCGGCGTTACATGGGAGCGACGAGTCCCTCCCAACACCACCCGCCCGGCCGCATTCTGGACCAGTTGAAGCCTCCGGGTGCTCCTCAAGGGGAGCCCCATGTAGAGAGCATTACAGTAGTCCAGGCGGGAGGTAACGAGGGCATGAGTGACCATGTGCAGGGCGTCCCGGTCCAGAAAAGGCCGCAACTGGTGGATCAGAAGATTGAAAGACAGGCCTGAGGGAAAAAACACTGTTGGATATTAATAGTAGTATAGTAGCAATGGTCTTGCCTCAGCTATTTCCTCAAGAAAGTCAAACTCTTGAAACAGGCAGCATTTCAAAAGGATCTTTTATTGAGATATAGTGATTGCAGAGAGGGCAGGCAGGACCTAAAATTCCCACATGAAAACATTAGGTAAAACCCCCATTGTTCAGACCCTTCCCAATTGCCCAGTCCATCAAGAGCCAACCCAGAGGTGTGAAGGTGTTGTGAGAACTCCGAGCTGAGAAGGTGATACGAAGTTGTTCTCAGGAGCCGTGACCTTAGTTCTCTGGAAATGAGTCAAAGCATGTCGCCCCAGGCTCATCCCTCCACTGCCCATTTCCCAGAAAATACATAAAAGCAAAAGAAGAACAAAGTAAAATGGATATATCAAGAAAGCCCCGAGGTTCCCTCCTCCCACCAGAACGGCAACATCCTGATAGGGATCTATGAGGACATTACATGCTGCACCCCCTAAAAGAAGGAGAAATCCACCTGGAGCAGATAGAAAAAAATAAAGGGGACAGAGAAAAGTGAAATGATTAGTTAGGTTTATCTGGTTAGAGAGCATGGAATTGCTTGAGCTGTCTAGGGGCTCTAACAAGTTTCTTGTGAACCCATTCATTTTGAGCTGCAGGGAGATCCTTCCATGTGACACAAGGCATTGTGTTGTTCCATGGTGTTTCCAGGAGTCAAGGATTTCTTTAATTTCAAAGTTGTTCGCCCTCTACCATGATGGACTTGGCATCAGGGAGGCCGCTGGCTGTAAAGGCGAGGTTATCTCAGGTTTTAGAAGGCTGCAATGGAACACAGGGTGGACTTGTCTTAAGGTTTTTGGTAACTCCAGTTCTACTGTGACAGGGTTTATAATGTGTTTGATGGGGAAAGGCCCCAAAAATATTGGGCCCAGCTTCTTAGAGGGTTGTAGGGATTGCAGGAATTGAGTAGACAGGTACATTTGGTCCCCAATGCGGAATGGTTTGGGCTCTACTCTTTTCTTATCTGCCTGTGCCTTGCAGGCTGCTCTGGCTTCGTCTAACACTTTGCAAACCACTGGCCAGGTATTTTTTAACTAATGAATCCACTCCTTTAATGAGGGAATGGTGGGTTCATTAGTTGGGAACTTGGGCATCGGGTTGAAATCTTGTCCTGTGGTAACTTGGAAAGGGGTAAAGCCAGTGCTAGTGTGTACAGCATTGTTATAGGCCACCTCAGCAAATGGCAAGAGGTCAGCCCAATTGTCTTGTTGGTAGTTAATAAAGCATCTTATGTTTGTTCTAGAACTGGGTGTGTTCGTTCTGTGATGGGATTTACGAGCAGTATCTAACATTAAGAATACCAGCTGACTTGCTCAAGAACAACTGCAAGTGATGAAAATTTAAGGCAACATTACAAAGCATGATGATTAAAGACTGAGCTTTTCGGCATAAAAAGGGAGGGAAGTATACGGTTAAACAGAGTTCTTTCTGGTTAAAGTATTTGTATGTTTGAATAAGATTGAAATGCTTCTTGCAGACCCTTCTAAGCAGATCATAGTTACTTCAGACTCTAACTATGAGTCTGAGTCAGCAAAATGAGTCAGCAAAAACAAGAAAACCTCAATGTCATTTTAGCTTGTACATAGATGGAGTGGAAACTTCTATATTAATCTATATAAACATGACTACATCTTTTCTTACTTTCTACTTAACTTTCCCCATGAGGTGACTTCTATTGTTCAGATCTGGCCTCAGCACTATAACATAGCATTTGGGGAGAAAGATACAACTCAGCAGACCAGCCGCAGAGGCCAAGATGGAGAAGATCTCCACAGCCACCATGGACTTCCCTTTGGTGCTCAGATAGGTGGGGAGAAAGGAGACCCAAACGCTGCAGAAGACCAGCATGCTAAAAGTAATGAACTTGGCTTCGTTAAAGCTGTCGGGCAGCTTCCTGGCTAGAAAAGCCACTATGAAGCTGATGAGACTTAGGAAACCCATATAGCTCAGAACAGCATAAAACATGATGGTTGAACCTTCATTGCATTCCACCACAATTTCTCCTATCACAGAGTGAAAGTCCAAATTACTAAATGGGGGTGAGACTGCCAGCCAGGAGGCACAAAGAGCTGTTTGCACAAGGGGACAAGCCAAGACTACGACCAGTTGTTTTCCTAGGAGTTTTCTTGCCCTGTTTCCTGGCTTTGTAGCCATGAAGGCCACAACCACAGTCAGAGTTTTTGCCAACACAGATGAAATGGCAATGGAGAAGACAATGCCGAAAGCGGTTTGTCTGAGGAGACAGGTGAGGTTCCTTGGCTGCCCGATGAAGAGGAAGGAGCAGAGGAAGCAGAGCAGGAGGGAGACCAGGAGGATGTAGGTGAGATTGCGGTTGTTGGCCTTGACGATTGGTGTGTTGCAGTGTTTGATGAAGGCTGCCAACACAAGGCTTGTGATCAAAGAGAAGAAAAGAGCTAGACAAACTAAAATGAAGCCGAGTGTATCCTCATAGGAGAGAAAGTTCATGGTCTTGGGAATGCACAGGACGTGGTTCTCACTTGGGTGTTGGTCTTCTGGGCAGGGGATGCACCGAGCCGCATCTGAAAGAACAGAAACCAGCTGACATTAGTCAGAGAACCAGGGATTCTCTTTGAGGGGAATTGTTTTCCCAGCGAAAGAAGTGAAATGTCCCATGCTCCCCATCTCTTTATTTCTGCTACACATAATACAGAAGGCTCTAGAAGAATCAATCTCAGAAGATGTAATAGCAGCTATTAACTCTTGAGAGTAATTATTTAATGAATTAATTGATTTGTTTTATTTTATTATTACATTTTGAAATTCCCATCTCTCACACCAAGAAGACACGAGTCGACGAGTTCACAGATGGCTGGATTTAATCAAGGAACTTCTGGCATGTGGTTAGGCAAGTAAACAACAATCAAAGTCAGTGCTGGGAGCAACTGCCTCCCAGCGCCTTATATTACAAATCTCCAGTGACCCCACCCCCTCCCACCTAACCAGCATCCAATATGCGTGGTGTTAAATCATCCAGGTAGGACGTGCTGCAGCCCCAGTTCCTGCATCCATGTCCTTCGTCCCTACATCGCTTGGCTGCGTGTCGGGCCGCGCTGTCAGCTTTCAGCTCCCTGCTGCACCAAACAGCTGTTCAGCGGCCTGGAACCGAACCGCTCAGCTGTCCGGCGGGAAGCCTGCGAAGCCAATGTCTCTGGGCCACCTGTTGGCTGTCGCTCCCTGCCATGCCAAACAGCTGTTCAGCGACCTGGAACCGAGCTGCTCAGCTGTCCAGCAGGGAGCTCGTGAAGCCGACATCATTGCAGCCACGCCCCACCAGGTATCAGGGGACAGTCTGTCAGTGCATGCCGCTGGTCTCTGCCGCCATCCCGTATGTCATTCTTGGTCCCCTCCCCCCACCCATGTATGTCAAGCCCGCAGGGGCTTGACAGTATTAACCTGTCATGGTGGGCATGGTTACAGATGCAAAATAGATATGAAAAAGACGTGAAACTGTATGGATTTTATAAAGAACAAACTGTATTTGATAAGATTTTGTTAACTTCAGATGAGAAATTAAGAAAATATATAATTTTTTGTTGATCCTGGAAATGGAAAGTGAACAAGTTAAAGAAACAATGATAAGATGGCCGAAAAACTTTGGTTATAATATAGAACTAGAAAAGCGGCAAAAGTTATGGGAAAGGAATTATAAATTGACAATGTCAACCTCATATAAAGAAAATTTATATAAAATGTTCTATAGATGGCACTTGCCACCAGCAAGATTAGCAAAAATGTTTAAAAACATGTCAGGTAGATGCTGGAAATGTAAGTACAACTCAGGCACTTATTATCATGTTTGGTGGACGTGTGGTAAAGCTAAGGCCTATTGGAAAAAGATACATGCCTGGTTAGAAAAAATGTTGGGAGAATATGTTGATTTTAAACCTGAACTTTTCTTATTAGGTATAGTGCCAGAAAAGATTAACAAACAAAGCCTATATTTGATTTTACATGTCACAACAGCCGCAATAATATTTTTTGCGCAATATTGGAAAAATGAAGGATTACCACCGGAGGAAGAATTAATCCGAAAAATATTGGAATGTGCAGAGATTAACTATGAGACTGAAAGATAAAGAAGAAACAGAATATTACCAAACTTGGGATTTATTCTATCAATGGCTAGAGGAAAGAATGAAAGATTAGGAACTGAATATGTATTAGTGTTTTTAAACTCAGACAGTGAGTTGGTTGAAAAATTAAAATATGCATATAAGAAAAAACTAATAAAATCTTTACAAAAAATAAAAAAAAATAAAAAAGGATGCATTCAATGGACCACTCTTAAAAGTTCTGAACAATTTCTATGTTGATTAGCTCAACTGATTTGCTACCTCATGTTTTCACTAATTCTTCCCCAGGCAGCCAGGCCAGACCTCCTCGTTCCTGCTTGAGGGTCTCCTTGAGCAACTTGCCTGTTTGATTAGAAATGGTCCCTTCTGGGCAAGAAACACATCCGTAGCAACAAGAAGGCTTCCCCTCTGCAACTTTCCTGGCTTGTCCTGGAAGGCAGTGCTTCATACAACGGGAGAAAGGCTTTGTCTGAAGGGAGAGAGATTAGGAGAGGTTGAGGGGAAGACATTGCAAATATTCAGCTCAGCTTCGGAGTCTGCATGAAAGGAGCCCCTCTTCTTCCTTCCACTGAATAAAATTTTCACCACACCACCAACCTGGTCCTTCCTCTCAGCTTTCCTTAATCCTGGAAGTAACATCTGGTCCCCACCTGGTTAGCCCACACAATAGCATCAGGGTCGATGCTGAAACCTTCAGCTGAAGGAGCCTCTGGATCAACCCATCCAACTTTCTGCCGAAGGATCGTCATATTTGCAAAGACGATCCAGTTGAGGATAGCAAATCCTGCATATTTCATTCCAGTTTCTGAGAAGGAGACTTCATCCCCAGCGGTGTTATTGAAAAGGACGTTTTTCAAGAAGGCGTGCATCTGGAATTGCAAAATAAGCAAGCAAACAATCAAAATGAACATGAAAGCGAAGAGACTTTATATAAAGAGATTTTAAATTGCGATATGCGAAATAAATGTTTTACCAATAAAGGAGAATATTTGTAGCTCAGGGCTGAAATGTGGAGTCCTTGGTGCTCTCTGAGCTTACTTGTTTTCTTGCAGATTAGGTAACATCATCAATACTAATCATCATCACCATCTAGCATCATCTAGAACTGATGATGTTACCTAGACTGGGTAATGAAATGTCTGTGAAAAAACAAGCAAGCTCAGAGAGCACCAAGGACTCCTAATAAATGTTTTTCTGTTTCCAGAGATGAAACAGAGAGGGAATTAGCTATTTTTGAAGTTGAACAACCCAGAATTTCCCCAACAGGTTTCTACATGCAATCTCTTCATTTCTTTTATGTAGTTATTACATTTTTATCCATTCTTTATTACTTTATAAATAACTCAATGTGGTGAACACAGGCAATATTCCTTATTATTCCCTCCTATTTTCCCCACCACAACCACATTGTGAGTTTATTATGCACTGCTGCAGAGCCACAATTGCAAGTGTGCTGTTAGTTGATAGAGAGAATCATCTTTGATGAATAAGTGGGCAAACATTAAAAAAAATGAAATTAATCTTCCTCACAAATGGAAGTTTGAAGGGAGAAAGAAATACCTTGCTGAAAGGAGATTTAATTAACTTTGTAAAATATGATATCTGGTTATATCAAAGTTACAACTAATCTGCAGATTGAGGCAAAGTTCAATTTCTGGAGCTGCTAGATCAGGGGTGTCAAACTCAATTTCACTGAGGGCCGCATCACCATTGCGGTTGTCCTGGTGTGTGTGTGTGTGTGTGGCCAGAGTGGGTGCAGCCTACTGGGTGAGCGTGGATGGAGTAGGTGTGGCCTACTGGGCGGGCGTGGTCAGTTTTACATTATTCGTGTCAAGGGTGCCTATGGGGGCCTGGGCAGGAGTGGGACAGATCTGAGGGTCTCTGGCAGAAGGGGGTGGGACCGGGGCAAGTGCCAAGGCATGGTCCACCTGGGCAAGTGTCAAGATGGCCATCACAAAATTGTACATTGGCTCCTGGCTGGCCTGCGCCAGGGCCAAGGCAGTGGGGGCCGTTCCCTCACTGTTTCCAGGATGGCTTCACGGGCCACATGAAACTACTTCGCAGGCTGCATCTGGCCCCCGGGCCTTGTGTTTGACATATCTGTGCTAGATTTTCAGCTTCAAGGATTGAAACTGCAAATTATTCCCAAGAAAAACTAGGTGCTTGGAAATATA
This sequence comes from Protobothrops mucrosquamatus, assembly GCF_001527695.2. Taxonomy (NCBI): domain Eukaryota; kingdom Metazoa; phylum Chordata; class Lepidosauria; order Squamata; family Viperidae; genus Protobothrops; species Protobothrops mucrosquamatus. Next base: position 291,794 of record NW_015388603.1, read on the forward strand.
AATGAGTAAAACTCTTGTTCCAAATGAGTTCTCTGCAAAATATTTTCGGCTAAGCTGTTAACCCAAGTAATGAATGAGATGCACCAATATTGCATATTGCTCCAGTTGGTGTCCTTCTTTGATACAGAAGAGTTTTTATTTTCCTTAACCCTAACCTCTGACCCTTGTCTTGATCACCAATTGTACAATCAAGGTACAGTGTGTTTATTTATTTGTTTGTTTACATTGACTATTTCAGTTCAGATGCTTTCTTAACAAGTCCAGTCTTGTCTTGTCTTTGAAGCTTAAGCATGTACTCACCACAAATGTAGCAGAAATTAAAGGTGTCTTTAATACACACTTCATCTAAGCTAAGACAACAAGGAATAGACATGGAGTGGTGGTCTTATCTCCAGATACAAGCAAGATACATGAAGGATAAGCACGAATGGGGTATTAACAGATATGGGGTTAGACAAAATATTGCTAGGCCCGGAGAAAAAACAAATAAAGAATATTTATAAATACTTATTGGAATATAAGCTTTATGAGGAGCAGGTTAAAGAAACAATGGTGACATGGGCAATAGATATAGGATACAATATAAATATGGATCAATGGCAGCAAGTATGGGAGCGAAATAACAAAATCACATTGGCGACATCATATAAAGAAAACCTGTATAAGATGGTTTACAGATGGCATTTCCCTCAGGCCAGATTAGCCAAAATGTATAATGGATACTCACCTATGTTCTGGAAGTGTAAAAAAGAAAAGGGCACTTTCTTTCATGTATGGTGGACATGTAGAGAAGCACAGGTGTACTGGCGTATGGTCTGGGAATGGGCAATAGAAATGACTAAGCAAAATATTCAATACAAACCCGAGACATTACTATTAGGAATACTAGAGAAAAATGTAAATAAAGATGACACATATCTAATTATTCACGTGGTTACGGCGGCAAGGATACTATTTGCTCAAAAGTGGAAAGCAATGGAAGTACCGAGTGGGGAAGTACTAATTAAGAAAATTATGTATTGCGCAGAATTAGATAGGATAACCAAAAGATTAAAAAATCAGGAAGAAATAGAATTTTATCAAATATGGAATAAATTTTATAGATGGAGGGGGAAAAATGGAGGTCACAGCAAAGAGATAAGTTAAGATAGAGACCAGAAATGTACAGTTGTATATAGATATATTATATGTAATTAATGTACAATATGGACTGAGATGTCAGTCAAAGACGATTTACCATGTTCAATGTTTTTAATCTTTTTCCCTTAAAAATAATAATAATAATACACACTTCATCCTATTGACCAAAGTGGGTCCTGATCTTTGAGGGCCTTACAGCCAGTGAAAGTTTTATATCTGCCAGAACGCTATATTTTCATATCATAACCTCCTCGGGTTCTGCCATTCTCTAGGGGGGAGGGGGAGCTGTGGGTCCTTTGTTGTACCAAGTGGGGGGGATGCTTCTTTCGCTGGGCTCTATCCTCTTCCATTCACGGGTTGTGAATGGAATGTGCCTCCAGACCAGTGGTTCTCAACCTTTTTAATGCCGCGACCCCAACCGGTCGTAAGTCGAGGACTAAACTGGTCGTAAGTCGAGGACTAAACAGGTCATAAGTTGAGGACTAAACCGGTCGTAAGTCGAGGACTACCCAACCGGTCGTAAGTCGAGGACTTTCCCTGCCCGGGAGCATCGCGCATGCGTGGTTCCGCCCCCTGCGCCGGCCGAGGCATAGCTGGCAAGCGGCAGAGACGTAGCAGGCCGACCACCAGCTGGCCCAGCCCAAGGGAGGTAAGGCACCCGCCGGAAAAGGGGAAAAAAATGGCAGACAAAAAAAATGGCGGACAAAAAAAATGGCGGACAGCCTTGCTTGGCGACCCCCATGAAATGGTCGATCGACCCCAAATGGGGTCCCGACCCACAGGTTGAGAACCACTGCTCCAGACCATCTGCCTTATCTCTGGACAGAGGGAGGAAGCTGTGGAGACCTAACAACCTTGAGAAGAGGAACCTTATTGGTTCTTTCCCACAGTGAGTTAACACCTATGGATTGGCCTGTTTGAACCGACCAGATGAACAGTTGGGGTGGGGTTTCAATTGTTCCTTTAACCTATTGATTCAGGCAGGAAACCCTCAGATCCTGCCTAGATTTCCTGCTGTCTGTGCCTGCCAATAAAAGTTCCTTTTGAAATGATGCCAGTTTCAAGAGTTCTGCTTCCTTGGTAGGAGAAGGGAGGCAGGTCCTTACAATGTCAGACAGCTACAGTCTTTGACTAATGCTGCTTGTGAAGTTCACACTCACTCCCAAGTGTATTCTGGGTCTCTCTTTGTATGATTCCAGTTGCAAATGTTCAAGAGAAATAGAAAGTACTGAACTATTGGAAGTTTTCAAAAATAGACTGGCAACCATTTGTCTGGGATGATATAAGGTCTTCCTCGAGCAGGGGGTTGGACTAGAAGACCTCCGAGGACTCTTTGGCCCTATGATTCAATATTCCAAAACATATCATGGCTGTTCTGTCATGGGCGAGACATTTTCAAATGAAAAGATGACTTCAAAATGGAGCAAGCTCTTAATTGATTTCAATATTTGTGGGCTAGCATTACACAATGTACAAACATGCAGAAGTATGGAGGATGCATGTGAGCCTCAAGAAAATCCAGAAATGTATAAGAGAAGAATAACAGAGTTGGAAGGGACTTTGGAGGTCCTACCCCCTCTTCAAGATATATCTTGATATGTTTCAATATATGTAAGTGTCTAGATATCTATCAGGATCCAAATTTAGAAATTGCTAGGAAAAAGATTATTGAGAATCTGACCAAGGTAAAGATTGCATGATTAACTGGCTACACAATGTTGATTGAACTATCGAAATTGAGAAATACAAATTCAATGGAAAATTCAATCAGGTCTCCAGCAACTGGCATAATTAGGGAAAAACAGTATAAGACACTTTTTTTGCCCTCTTCCAGGCATCACTGCTAAAATAGAAATGAGATTTAAATAAAGGGGGAAAGTATTAGTTCGGGCAAAGAGACGTCAGTGGAGATCACAGGCAAAAGTTCATGAAACTTAAAAGAGTGAAAAGCTGTTTCCTTGACCAGAAGGGAAGATCTGAAGAGTTACCTGCCAGGGCTTCACAGAGAGGTGAAGGTGTGGCTTCTTTCTGCCCCTCTTCAATGCCTGTTGTGATTCCCACGTATACGCAGCATGTAATGCATGTGCCACAGAATAGGCGGCATTGTAGATGCTGTAGCTGAAACCGGTCATCTTTCTATCAAAGACGGAGGCCAGGAGAGTGTCCAGGTTCTCCTGCCCTGTGCAAACCCTTCGGCCATCAGGTGCGGCCAGACCTGTCTTCAAAACTTCACATTCAAATACAACTTCCCACCACTCAGGAAGAAAGACGTCTCCGTGGGTTTCATGTGGATTCAGAGCCCAGAGATAATCTTTGAATCCTGGCACTGGGTTTGTGTGAATTGTGAAAGACAAAGCGCCATGGAGGGATTTAAGTTTCACCCAATCGTAGTGATAGCCAATAGCTGAAAATTCCCACTGGGTGGTCAGGATCCAGACCTTTCCAGAGGTAGTGTGGTTCTCTTCTTCATAAGTGTAGAGGGATAATATAAGGCTTTGCAGAGAATTTGAATCCCCGGAGACAATCACAACTTGAGCGTCACTGTTCAAAATTGTCCAAAGCACATCTATTTGATCATTGTGCAACATATTGAACATTGTGACTCGGGGTATGATCTGTTTGACAAATTGTATGCAAATGTCATTCTGGGCAAGAGTGGCGTTAACAATCTGGATGAAATGATCAGTGCTCTCTGATCTCTGAACAACTATCCCAATCCAGTTCCATTGGAAATAGAGAAGGAGACGGACAATGGCTGCATTCTGTAGGTGATACTGAGGATCGATCTGGTAGAAGGTGGGGAACCGGGTCTTATCCCTCAAAACAGGGTCACAAAAGCGGTAACCTAGCTAAAGGGAGGGTGGAGATGGAGGAAAAGAAAGAAGTTAATCAAGGAAAATGGTACCTGTATTTCTTGTTACTAAACTCAGACTATCTAGATTAGCAGGGTATCCTATTCTAGACCCTCATCCTCACAACCTTGCACCTTCTTAAGATGTTTTCTACAGAACACAGAATTGGCTCTGGGAGTTGCTGGCAGTAACCACACAAGGCAGAGCGTACATAATTACATCTCCATTCCCCCCTTTATCATGTTGAGTATCCACATACCTGAGAAATCTTGAAATTGCCAAACGTGGTTGCCATCTGGTATGAGGTTCTGGAGTTGAGCCCCCCCAGGACAGAGAGAAGGTGGTCCTTTGTGTCACACTTATAGTTAGGGAACACTTTTCCCCGGTTGGAGAGCAGAGACAGGCTGACATCTTGAATCATGCTTGCATACTCGATCTCTTCGTAGATGCGGAAGCCCAGGGTGATGTTGGGGAGAAGCTGGGGATCTTTGTTGATCTCCTGGATGGCAAATGATAAGGCCAGGATGTGTTGGTAGTTCTTGGGAATAGGTCTTTCTTGCAAGTGTTAGAGGACAAAAATTAGACAGGAGCAGGAAGGAGATTTTTTTTTATTTTAAGAAAGCATTATCAGGGTTCTAGGAGTTAATCATATAACAGATCAATACAATTTATTTTACTGCTGTCGGAAAACAGGGTTGCTGTCAATCATGTTGATCCTGTTACTACTGTCAACAGTGTTATGCAAAAGCCTCCTCTCCCTCTCTCTCTCTCTTTGAGTTGATATGCAAGTTATAATTTACAGCATGGATGGAAACAGATCAAGGAGACAAGCAACCTGGTGTTAAGGAGAAACTTCCTAACAGTGGAACAGCTTGTCTTCAAAAACTGTGGGTGCTCCATCACCGGAGCTCTTTAAGACTAGACAATCATTTGTCTAGAATTGTATGGGTCTCCTGCCTGACTTTTCCAAAATGAACTTTTCAATACAGTTAAGGAAATGTGGCTTATTATCTTAATAAAGCTCTATATTAAATCCAGTCAGGGGAATCTTCACAGGCTGACAACTTCTGCTTTACATTCTCAAGCACTTTTTTTTTTCCCAATCAGGCATCCTTCACCTATTATGTCATCATAATCATTGGCTTTATAAATCCAATAAATACAATGAAATGAAATGAACAGAACAGAAGAGAAGAGAACAGAATAGAATAGAACTCTACCTTTAGGATGACAAAGTTGTTGGCTAAGTTGGTTTGATCTCCCGCTCGCTGCAGAGTTTGTCTCCCAGCTGATATCTGGGTCTCCCATTACTACTGTGGTATGCTTCCTACATACATTTGTTAACTGGTTGGCAGAGTTCATTTATTTCTTCTGATTGGTCTATCTATATCTATCTATCTGTCTATCTATCTATCTATCTATCTATCTATCTATCTATCTATCTATCTATCTATCTATCTATTTATCTATCTATCATCTATCTAATATTTATCTTAGACCTAGAATAATAGAAGGGACCTTGGAGGTCTTCTAGTCCAGCCCCCTGCTCAAGTAGGAGAACCTGTACCATCTCAGACAAAGTGACTGTCCAATATCTTCTTAAAATCCTCCAGTGATGGAGTGCCCATGATTTCTGAAGGCAATCTGTTCCACTGATTAATTGTCCTCACTCTTGGGAACTTTCTCCTTAATTCCAGGTTCTGACCAGGTTGATTTTTGCTGGCTAGCAATGATTAAGCCTATATATCTGGATAGCCCCCAGTTAGAAAAAGCACTTTTAGTGTCTCAGAATGTGGAACTCTTTGTGTTCTCCAAGAAACTCACTCCAGTGACCTAGAAGTGCCCAGGATTAACAGAAGATTTGTGGGAAGCCAGACTTGGTGGGACAAAAGACAGATCTTCTCTACGTTGGATGTAATGAAAGCATGAAATATGGTGTTACAAATCATCAGAATAATGAGATGAATTCAGTCCAGCTATAAGACAGAGGACCCTAGTATTATTTTCCCCCAAGTTCAGCCCAAATTGGTTTCTTTGCAATGTGCACTTTGCCTTCAGGAACACAGAGAAAAGGGTGACTTATGTGATAAGCTTTTCTTCACCACTGAAGAGTCAGAAGGTTTGAAAAGGGGATTAGAGGGAGTCTGATTCTTCAAAGAGAATCAATGTGTCCTAATTAGGAAATCTCTACATCAACACAGGCTGGGTGAGATTTAAACCTGCCTCATCTTCAAGCCCGCCCTTTCCATGTTGCCCTTAGAAAAAACACAGTCAAGGAAACACTTACAGAGAATAGGCATCCCAATCACCAGAAGACTCATGTAGGGGCTGTAGCACTATAGCAATGGAGAGAGGCAGGTTTCCACCAATAATGAGATCACCAGATCTGTAATAGTCTTTCTGTGCTTGGAAACGTCTCCTCCAGAAGCAGTTTGGCCTCAGGACCATCTGGACGGCTGCAGGCAATGTCCAAAGCAAAGCTAACAGTGAAATCATTGGTCATAGAGATTTTTTTCCTAAGCAAGCCAAAGGAGGGTGTGCAGGAAATGTCATGCTCTGATGACTTCAGAGGGTTCAAGTGGAATTTTAAAGCTTCAGGTTAAGAGTTCGTCTAAGCTCCGACTGTAAAGAGATGCAGCTGTAGCATTCAGAGCAAGTAGATGAACATGTTTTGACTGGACACAAAACTCTTTGCCCTTAGGGAAGGTTAATCTCTGGAAATCCACTGAGATAAAGTAAGAATTGCTAGTATTTTATGAATCCCAGGAGAGAGAAATGTCCACATTATCCCCATAACTCTGGAGTCCATGGCATTTTGGCAATAGCAAGAGGGAACCCTATTTCTCAAACCACCTCTGTGTCTCTCTGTCTGTGAATTGGACAATTGTGATTGCAGAGTCACGTAGCTTTAGAGTTGGAAGTGAACTTTGGGGTCACCTAGTCAAATCCCCTTAATGTAGGATATACATGGGGCAAACTCTTTCAAATCACTGAAATCTGTCTGGGATTGATTCTTTTTGCTGCCACCTCCAAACTCTTTCCAGAGTGAAAACTCCCTGGGACTTCCTGGAACAACTCACCATGGCTTTTATTCCAGTGGTATTTTCCTAACCGGCCAATGGAGATGTGTTTCAACTATGAAGTACCTAGATGTTTTTTAATAATCGCACAATTTTTTCTTTTTGTCTTTTCTTTATGACTTAATTGTATTCTGCCCAATCTCCCTGTTATTGGATATCAACATAGTATAAGGCAGTGGTGGGATTCAAATACCTGAGCAACCGGTTCTCTGCATGGAGGCCACTTCTTGAAGTCCGTTCTGAGCTGGGGAGGGCTCCTAGGCCCAGAACAGCCCACCAGAAGTGCATTTGGATGCCATTTCTGGAAGTCCGTTCTAAGCCGGGGAGGCCTCCCAGGCCCAGAACAGTCCACTGGAAGTGCATGGATACCACTTCTGGAAGATCGGTCTGAGCTTCAGAGGCCTGGGACTTCTGGAAGTGGCATCCATGCCCTTCTGGTGGGCCATTCTGGGCCTTGTGAAAAAGGGCTAGGGCATCAGCTGGTTCACCAAAGTCAACAAAAAATTAGCTACTAGTTCTACCAAGCTGGTGCAAACTGGCTGAATCCCACCACTGGTATAAGGTTTCCTGACTGAGCAAGGTGTGGACTAGAAAACCTCCAAGGTCCCTTCTAACTCTATTATTCTAGGGGTCAATGCTGTGACAATGGATGTCGCTGCTCTGAAAAATGAGAATCAGGAGCCGTTTTACTTTTGCTTTTAATGTGCCTTTTCTATTCTTTTAGAGTTCAGATGTAGAGGGGGGAATGGGGTAAATGCTTGAAGGTTTAGCTAGCCATAACAATGTAGAAGTGTGGGAACTCAAGGATACTGTCTGATAAGGTTTAGGCGGGCTGAGGAGCCGGAGAGAAAATCCTGTGTTTTGCGCTAATTGGAGAATGTGATTTATGATAGCTTTTGTGGGGTGGGAATTGCAACTTGTTACTTGGTATCTGGGGGGAAGGAATCTCAGTCTTGGGTTCAACTATGTAAGTGCCAATACTTTGTTTCCTAATAAAATGTTCTTTAAGGAAGAATTCTTGTCTTGAAGTTCTTTTACCGGTTTCATCTATCAGAACCATGACACTAGGTCTAAGATAAATATCAGATAGATGATAGATAGATGAGAGATGAGAGAGAGAGAGATACAGATAAACAGAGTTTTTAAATACATATTCACAAGTCTATATATATATAATGACACCAGACCCACACTCACAAACACCACACATGATGTCACAACCATACATCCACACAAAAAACAAACCCAAACCCACACAGATGATGAGATACAACCACAAATTATAATCCATTCCACAGCTACATCATTAACCACTTTAAACCCCCCCATTCCAGACATGTTTGGACATCCTAACATCCACCATAAAGAAATGANTCAGTTCAAACCCCACTGGCAGTTAAAAGAAAGAAACAGCAGACATTTCATATTACACTGAGAAGCACAAAGCTAAAAGCACAAGCCTGATGATGATGAATGTGATTTCATCGAAACGTCGCTATGATACTTCTAATCTTACACGGGAGAAAACCCGAATGACCAAAGACTCATATATATATATATATATATATATATCTTATCTATGGAACATTTGTTGCAAATCATTTGAGATTTTAAACAACATACTGTTGGCTCTATATAATAGTACAAAGACATTTGCCTTCCAAATAACCAGTTTCTGTATTCATTTTCTGCATTCTTATCCATCAGTTTATTAAATTAGCAATAGAATATCACACAACTGTGTCGACTAGACTAGGCTAGGCTAGACTAGACTAGACTAGACTAGACTAGACTAGACTAGACTAGACTAGAATAGAATAGAATAGAATAGAATAGAATAGAATAGAATAGAATAGAATAGAATAGAATAGAATAGAATTCTTTATTGGCCAAGAGTTGATTGGACACACACAAGATATCTCTGTGCATAAGCTCTCAGTGTACGTACAAGCAGTGCTTTTTTTGTAAAAAAAAAAAAAAAAGGTGTTGGACCTCACACATGTCATACAACCCACCTTGCTTACCCTACAAGGTTCCATCCCAAAATGGTGCTGGAACTCCGTTCTGGGCATTCTATGACAAAAAAAGCCCTGCATACAAGCAACAAGTGATAAATCTCTTTGCTGAATCCCTAATTATCAGAGTTCTGTCTAATGTGTACGTGTTTTTTCAACACTAAGTGCAGCATGTATTTAATGATTATAATCTCTGAAATGAATGTCTGTGAACTGAATGATCCTGAATCAACTGAAGATCATTTAAAGATCCTCTAGCTGAGTTTGGAGCATCATGGTTTACTAAGATACTCTGAGATATGACATGCCACAAGGAATAATTAAAACAATGTGTGAATGCTGATATAACTTTCTAATTGTAACCATGAAACTCTGCCATATTGATGAGGCAGCACAGCAGAATTGGGTAGGAAGTTGAGAATCTAATCTCTACTGTAAAAGAAAGGAATAGAAGCAGGAAATTCTACAAAGTCTCAGGAGACTATGGAAACAAGCATATATGCTCAACAACACTGACATGGAACCTAATCCTTTTAAAATACCAAAATAGTAAAATATCTAATTAAGAGGAATAAAATTAGAAAATATCCTTGAAATACTGAACATCTTTAACAGCAAGGTTTATTTTTTACTAAGGGCACTAGTCTTCACTGGGGACAACTGAAAGACATGGGATGAAAATGGCTGCATGACTGTTGCTGACAACAGGTTCATTCATTCATTCATTCATTCATTCACTTATTCATTCCATAACTGTACCTGCACACCTCAATTAAGTGACTCTTACTGTTACAGTTATAGCACTTGATAAGCGGTTATTTAATGGGCATGTTTCTCTTTCTCTGTCATCACATTTTAGAAATATCGTAAGATACTAAACATCCCTGAAGGATAAATATAAATGTTTCCCAAGCATGCATTAGTTACAGATTCTTGTTTCTCATCATATTTTTTTTACAATTAAGATGGGGCCTTAGTAGGATAATGTAGCATTTGGGGGAAAAGATACAAACCAAGAGACCAGCACCAGAAGCCAAGATGGAGAAGATCTCCACAGCCACCATGGATTTCCCTTTGGTGCTCAGGTAGGTGGGGAGGAAGGTGATCCAAACACTACAAAAGACTAGCATGCTAAAAGTAATGAACTTGGCTTCATTAAAGTTGTCAGGCAATTTCCTAGCCAGAAAGGCCACTGTGAAACTGATGAGGGCCAGAAAACCCAGGAAGGTGAGGACAGCATAAAACATTGAAACTGAGCCTTCACTACATTCCAAGATGGTCTCTCCAGTCAGTGAGTGAAAGTCCAAGTTAGGAAATGGGAGAGAGGTTAAAAGCCAGATAGCACAAATAACTGCTTGGACCAGGGGACAGGTAATAACAATGGAGTTGGTCAGTGGTTTTCCTAAGAATTTCCTTGCCCTGTTCCCTGGCTTGGTGGCCATGAAGGCCAGAACCACCATGACAGTTTTTGCCAATACAGAGGAAACTGCAATGGAAAAAAGAATAGCAAAGGCAGTTTGTCGAAAGAGACAGGTGAACTTCTCAGGTCGACCAATGAAGAGGAAGGAGCAGAGGAAGCAAAGCAGGAGGGAGACCAGGAGGACATAGGTGAGATCTCGGTTGTTNTGGCCTTGACGATCGGAGTGTCATAATGTTTAAGGAAAATTGCCAGGACTCCCAAGGTGATCATGGAAAGTGAAAGCGTGAGAGAAGCTAAAGCATATCCCATAGTATCCTGATATGCAAGGAAGTGGATCTTCTTGGCAATGCAGTGGTCCTTGTCCTTGTTAGGATATTGGTCTTCTGGGCAGGGGTCACAGCGAGCTGCATCTGAAATCAAGATAAAATAACAAGATGAAAGTTCTTAGTCTTTGTCTGAGGATTTCAGAAGCATCTGTCATAAGCATTATCCCTTCCTCAAGGGTACCATGACTGTTCCACTGATCACGTTATGGGCATCAAAGAGATAAAATCCTTCTTCATTGTTGATGACCCTGAGAATAAGTTAGCCAGAGACAAGGTTCTATTCAGCTCCAGTTTGTCTGGTCAGTTTTCCATAGAAAGAAAGACCAGTCATTGGCAACTTCTATGACTACTGAGGCTTTCAGTGTGACAGAAATTGCCAACTGTATTTTTCGTCACATGCCTCTGCATAGCAGTGGCAGCAAAGGAGAGCAATGTTGAGTTCATTCATTCATTGAGACCTTCATTCAAGAAGAACAGGATCTCTGCCAGGGTAGAATCCATTTAATCTTCCTTTGTTTTTAGTGCTGTAAAATTGTCATAAATGCAGGGCTACATTGGGAAGACGGGGTTAACATGTGCAGAGTGCTCAACTGACTTGCTACCTATGTTCTCTTTTTCTCCTCCACCTCCTCATTCCTGCTTGAGGGTCTCCTTGAACAACTTGCCTGTTTGATTAGAAATGGTCCCTTCTGGGCAAGAAACACATCCGTAGCAACAAGAAGGCTTCCCCTCTGCAACTTTCCTGGCTTGTCCTGGAAGGCAGTGCTTCACACAACGGGAGAAAGGCTTTGTCTGAAGGGAGAGAGATTAGGAGAGGTTGAGGGGAAGACATTGCAAATATTCAGCTCAGCTTCGGAGTCTGCATGAAAGGAGCCCCTCTTCTTCCTTCCACTGAATAAAATTTTCACCACACCACCAACCTGGTCCTTCCTCTCAGCTTTCCTTAACCCTGGAAGTAACATCTAGTCCCCACCTGGTTAGCCCAAACAATGGCATCAGGGTCAATGCTGAAACCTTCAGCTGAAGGAGCCTCCGGATCAGCCCATCCAACTTTCTGCCGAAGGATCGTCATATTTGCAAAGACGATCCAGTTGAGGATAGCAAATCCTGCATATTTCATCCCAGTTTCTGAGAAGGAGACTTCATCCCCAGCGGTGTTGTTGAAAAGGACATTTTTCAAGAAGGCATGCATCTGGAATTGCAAAACAAGCAAAGATACAACAAGAAGAGTATCAGTACAAAAAGATTTTAAATTGCTATATGTGGAAGTTGAACAATCCAGCATTTCCCCAATAGGCCTTTAACAGGCAGTCTATTTATTCTTTTTGTTTTATTATTACCTGCTGCAGAATGACACAACAAATGTCCTGTTACCTGAGGGAGGGAATAATCCTTGATGAATGAATGGGCAAATTAATTTTCCCCACAAATGAATGTTTGGAGGGAAAGAAATATGCCAAGGCTTGAAATGAGACAGGTATAATTTGATTTGTAAAATATGATCAGTCATTACATCAGAATTCTAAATGAGCTGTAAAATGAGCGTATTTCAACTTCTGGAGTGGTTAGATGTTCACTCTCAATTATTGGACCTTACTGCCAAGGAAAAAAATATTGCCAATTTTGGGTGGCAGTATCAAGAAGCTGCATAATTTAGTTTTTTGTTTTTAATAAAATTTTATTTTATTTCCAAAGTTAAAACACAAAATTGAAAGAAAGATAAAAAAAACAAAACTGGAAAAATGTACATAAACATAAAGTAACCAGGATACACATAGCTTGTTCCTCCCCAGTTGAATACTGATAAATATTTTAACAGTAATAATTCCCTGCCCCCTTGCAAAACAGGTCTGCAATATCTGAACTTCTGCATCCCCATTTGCTAAGTTATTATATGGTATTAAAAATATTACAAATATGTAAATCTATTATCAATCAACCAATTTGACCCACCACTTATCTACTGTAAAAGAAAGCAATTAATAGGAAATCCCAACAAACAAGCTAAAGATTGCAGTCAGATTGGATCCTGCAACATTATCCTGAGACATGTATATTCAACTTCATTTGAAAGAAGCTAGATTTCAAAGCCCTTTTTTAACTATTATTGTATTTAACTCAGTCCAGAAATGGCTTCTACACTACAAGAAACCCACTACAATTGTTATCTTTAGAACATGGAACACAGAATAATAGAGTTGGAAGAAACCTCAGAGGTCTTCTAGTCCAACCCCCTACTTAAGCAGGAGATCCTATATCATTTCAGACAAATGGTTGTCCAGTCTCTTTCTGAAAGCCTTCAATGATGTAGCATCCACAACTACTCTGTAAAACTAGTCCAGTGATGGCAAACTTTTTAGAAACCGAGTGCCCAAACTGCAACCCCAAACCCACTTATGCATCGTCGAGTGCAGTGTGTGTGTGGCCCATTGGCTGGGTGTGGCCCATTGGGTGGGTGTGGCTGCGGTAGTAATGGCAGACTGGGTGGGACTAAAAAGTTCAATCAATCAATTCCAACTTTGCAAGATCTTTTTTTTCCCACAAGAAGTTGAACTTGACTGATTGATTGAACCTTTTTTTTTTTTTGCACACGGCGGCAGAGGCCTAAAGCGAAAAGGTTTTATAAAACCCAACTGAAGGCCTAGGACTGGGGTGATGGTGCGAGTGCCCACAGAGAGGGCTCTGAGTGCCGCCTCTGGCACCTGTGCCATAGGTTCACCACCACTGAACTAGTCTGTAAAACTGTACAGGATCAAATATCCTCAATTGATTCTTGATAATAAAACTTTTCCTTGAAATTATAAATGGGATCTTTCCAAATTGTTGCATCTTTGTCAAAACCCATCTCTTAATGGTCCCCTTCTCTATTCCTAACCCAGTCCCAATCCTTTTCTTTCTTCTTTCATCCTGACCCAAACCTTACTCTCTTCTCTTCCTGGGTTCTGCCATACTCTTGGAGGAGATGGGGGAATGCTGCGGGTTATTGCCTTGACTTCCTCTACCACTACAATGTAACACTTTGCTGTTTCTGCAATTTCTTCTGTGAACTCTCTCTTGCCTTGTTGTCAGCTAGTTAAGGCGGGGGCAGAAGAAAGGAATGCAACTTCTGGCAACTGGTTTATCTCCGCATTCGCAAGGGAAGGTGCAAAAAGGCGCCAAAACATCGCTGCAGCCCGGAGATGGCCTGATGTTATCTCCTTTTTCCCACAGCAGACCTAACACCTGGGGATTGGCCCGTTTGAACTGACCAGATGAACTATGTGGTGGGGTTTTGCTTGGGCCACTTTAATCTATTGATCTGGGTGGGAAATCCTCAGATCCTGCCTATTATGCCTGCTATCAATTTCGCCTAATAAAAGATCCTTTTGGAAGAAACTACCTCCACGAGTTCTACTTTCTTGGGATGAGGTATTGAAGTGAGCCTTGACATTAGACAGGATCTGCAGTAATAGTCAGCCTGGAAGGAAAGCCCTTATCGGGGGACTTTGCAAGACCATGTCAGACAATGGAGCAGGAAAGGAAGAGTCCACCACAAAGGGGGAGCCTCCTGCCGACCGGACCCCTGCAAGCTGTCCAGTTCTGAGTCCTCCAGCTCATTGGAAGAAGAGATAGTGGAAATGCATTGCCACAAACCTTGGTGGTCAATGGGTGTTGGAAAGAAGGATGGTTGGGAGAAGAAGGAGAGGAAGGTGACACTCCGGCAAGGTAATCACCAGCCGGGATGGAAGGAAGAGATGGAAAGATCCCTTCATCTCAGTGAGGACAAGGAGGATCGTTCTGGGCTGTGGGAAGAAGGAACTGAAGGGGAGTCTGAAGCTGAGGCCCCAGACAACTTCAGCGGAACTACTGAACCTGCCGCAGTCGCCGCTGCTGCTGCCACCACTTGTGTGGAAGCCGCAGACAGAGAGGGGAGATGACACAAGCGCAAGCACTCCATCCAAAAGTTCCTTCCACTAGACCTGAAGTTCTGGGGGGAACCCAGATGCCTGGGATTCTTCCTGATCCAGGTCCTAAATTACATGGAGGAGTACGGCCAAGACATCCCCACCAATCGCGCTAGAATCCGCATTGTGCAAGCTGCCTTGGATGGCATCACAGCAGACTGGGTCATAGACCGCTATGACGCCGACACTTCGGAGCTACTGAACTTCAATCAGTTCATGTTCTCCCTCAGGCATAGGTTTGAAGACCCACTAGCAGACCGAAAAGCCCATGAAAGAATAAAAACAGTGAAGCAAAGCAGATGACTGGAGGCAGAGTACACTTAGGTATTCCGAACCCTGGCAAGTAAGTAAATTGGCCAGAAGACATCTTGCTTAGCCTTTTCAAGGATGGCTTAAACTATGACCTCTATGATGCCTGCCTCCCTGAGGAGATCCCCACCGGTTGCAAGATTGGTACATCCTGGCCAAGGAAGCCAAGATCGACCTAGCCAAGAGGCAACGCAGAGGAGGGAGACCCTGGGGAAAGTTGCCAACCGAGTTGTCCCGTGAGACCACGAAGCAAAAACCGACCACCAAGAGAACCACAAGATGCTTCAAGTGTGGCAAGGAAGGGCATCGTGCTGCGGAATACTGCTCCCGCACCCTGACCAAGAAGGCAGATTGGGCCCCAGCTGGGAAATCTGGAAAGCCACCAGCGAAGCCAAAGGAGCCAGCCATGAAAGGCATGGAGACTGTTGAGTTCCCCGCCTCTGCTCAACAAGGGAAGGGAACTCTGGCCTATACAGCAGGAGTGTCCAACTCATCTGATGACAATTCTGAAGATGAACCCCTGGTAAGTGGACACATCATGTCCCTCACCAGGACAGTAACCATACTAGCCCCCACCATGCCAAAGGCTGAAGAAGTCAGGGCATTAATTGACTCTGGGTGTACCCGTTGTCTTAGCAGTTCGACACTAGTGGGGAATCTAGGCATACCGGTGAGGAGGCTGAAGAAACCAATTTCTTTCGGTCAATTAGATGAGTCCATAGCAGGGGGGATGCCAGCCACCCTAGTGATGCTACTACTTCAACTTATCCTGGGGGATCACCTAGAGACTATAACATTTGTGGTAACCCCTGGCATGGAGTGCTCCATAATTCTGGGCATGGCATGGCTAGCAAAATGGAATCCATGAGTAGACTGGAGAATGGCAGCGCTTAGGTTCCCAAGGTGCCAGAACAGCCCCCCTCTCCGGAAACCCCAACAGAGAAAGCCGTGATAGGGGGCAAAAAGCTACTGCCCCAAATACCTGAGGAATACAGGGACCTGGCTGAAGTATTCAGTGAGGAGAGGTTGGATGAATTACCGCCACATCGGCCCACTGACTGTGTCATAGAAATTAGACCTGGGGCAAAACTCCCAAAGCCCAGATTATACTCCATGAGCCCCCAGGAACTGGCAGAAATGCAGAAGTTCATAGATAAAAACTTAGAGAGGGGTTTTATTCAGCCAGCAACACCAAAGGTGGCTGCTCCTGTCCTATTCAGAGAGAAGAAAGACGGGACCCTTCACTTCTGCATGGACTATAGGGGCTCTGAACGCCATAAGTAAAAGCAACCTATATTCACTTCCCCTTGTGAACGACATGTTGTCCCATCTTTCAAAGGGAAAGATTTTCACTAAACTAGACCTCAGAAAAGAGAGAGAGAGAGAGAGAGAGAGACAGAGACAGAGAGAGAGAGAGAGACAGAGACAGAGAGAGACAGAGAGAGAGAGAGAGAGAGAGACCACACTATTTATGATTTTCAAATATTTTATGTTAGGTGACCAAAGTTTCCCTTATCTCAACTTCTTCCTTTTTCCCTTTTCATACCAAAGTCTAATAGTCTTGTTACACATCATAGCTATTCAATTATAATGTTACTTTATTTTCTAAAATTTATCTATTTTCCACCATATTCAACCCTCTAATTACTGTAGTAATATAGTATCCCCTCTAATAAATCAAAGCCATTATTTTCTTCAGCCTTACTCTGGCTTTCTTCCTTTGCCAGCTAACCTTCCATGTCAGTGCCTTTGAATCATCAAATAGTTCTCCCTCTATTATTATATATATTATTTGGAATAAGAAAGACCATTTAGTTGAAGTTTTTTTGGAAGAACGAGCCCATTTGTATTCATTAGATCACCTCCCTATTATTCCAATTTCCCAACATTGTCCTGATAGATTTATCTTCCATTCAGTCTGTTCTTCTTCTTTTTCCTCAAATTTCTTCTGATTTTTGTAAAAAGTCTTTTCCAGTTTCAATGTTGTCACTCCCTTTTCTGATTTTTCCATTGGCTGGGTCTGTTGGTCAATTGGATCCTCTGTCTTGGTGTTTGGTTGTTCCAATTTTCCTGTTATTTTCTGCATTGTTAGTTCTTTGGTTGTAGTCAAGATCTGGGTTTGTATATTTAAGCTGGCATCTTGTTTCTTCATGTTGCTTCTTATTTCGTCACAAGCTGAAAGGATGGTTTTGTGTATTGATTTCAACAGGGAAAGTATTTTTTCCTGATCTTCATCTATATTCTCTTCATAGTATGTTAAGTTGAAGACTTTAGAATCAAACATTAAAAATAGTTTTTTTGTCTTTTGTAGCTGGGTATGGGACATCTATTTCATGTGTTATAGATGGTCTTTATAGTAGAACATGTTTATCAAGTAAGAGTTTATAATCCAAGATGTTCCATCATCTCATATAATAACATATTATTATATGACAGTGTCGGCTGGCGACACCCAGGGGGAGAGCCTTCTCTGTCGGAGCACCCACCCTCTGGAACGAGCTGCCCCCAGAGATCCGAGTGATTCCGGATCTCCCCTCCTTCCGCCGCGCCCTCAAGACTTGGTTATTTCAGCGGGCAGGACTGGCCTAGGGGTATTTTAATTGGTTTTAACAAAATTTTAGTAGAAGCGGCCAATTCAAATATTTATTTTTAATCATTTTTAAATTTTGTATGGTATTGTACTATTGTTTTTAAACTGGCTGTAAGCCGCCCTGAGNATAATAATAATAATAATAATAATAATAATAATAATAATAATAATAATAATAATAATAATAATAATAATAATAAAGTTGGAAGGGACCTTGGAGGTCATCTAATCCAACCCCCTGCTTAGGCAGGAAACCCTCTATCATTTCAGACAAATGGCTGTCCAGTCTCTTCGTAAAAACTTCCAGTGTTGGAGCATTCACCGCTTCTGGAGGCAGGTTGTTCCACTGGTTAATTGTTCTAACTGTCAGAAAGTTTCTCCTTAGTTCTAGGTTGCTAGTTCTATGGTTAGTTTCCACCCGTTGCTTCTTGTCCTGCCTTCAGGTGCTTTGGAAAATAGCTTGACTCCCTCTTCTTTGTGGCAGCCCCTGAAATATTGGAACACTGCTATCCTGTCCCCCCTCGTCCTTCTCTTCGTTAAACTAGACATACCAATTCCAGCAACCGTTCCTTATATGTTTTACCCTCCAGTCCCCTAATCATCTTTGTTGCTCTTCTCTGTACTCTTTCTAGAGTCTCAACATGTTTTTTACATCGTGGTGACCAAAACTGGATGCAGTATTCCAAGTGTGGCCTTACCAAGGCATTGTAAAGTGGTATTAATTACCACTTCATTGTTTCCCTTATGAATCTTCTGCTGAAATTTCTGTAAATGTCAAGATATGATATTTAAATAAAAGATGGAAAAAGTATGTAGACAAGATGGTGGAGACTGCAGGCAAAGGTTTATAAATCCTAAAAGAGTGCAGAGTAAAGGTAACCAAGAGAAATAAAGATTCCTTGACCAAATGAGAAGATCTGAAGAGTTACCTGCCAGGGCTTCACAGAGAGGTGAAGGTTTGGCTTCTTTCTGCCCTTCTTCAATGCCCGTTGTGATTCCAAAGTATACACAGCATGCAATGCATGTGCCACAGAATAGGCAGCATTGTAGATGCTGTAGCTGAAACCGGTCATCTTTCCATCAAAGACGGAGACCGGGAGGGTGTCCAGGTTCTCCTGCCCTGTGCAAACCCTTCGGCCATCAGGTGAGGCCAGACCTGTCTTCAAATCCTCACAGTCAAATACAACTTTCCACCATTCAAGAAGAAAGATGTCTCCATGGGGTTCATGTGGATTCAAAGCCCAGAGATAATCTTTGAATCCTGGCACCGGCTTTGTATGGACTGTGAAAGACAAAGCACCATGGAGGGATTTTAATTTCACCCAATCATAGTGATAGCCAATAGCTGAAAATTCCCACTGGGTGGTCAGGATCCAGACCTTTCCAGAGGTAGCGTCGTTCTCTTCTTCATAAAGGTAGAGGGATAATATAAGGCTTTGCAGAGAATTTGAATCCCCGGAGACAATCACAACTTGAGCATCACTGTTCAAAATCGTCCAAAGTAGATCTACTTGTTCCTTGTCCAATACATTGAACGTTATGATTCGGGACCGGATCTTTTTCACAAATTGTATGCAAATGTCATTCTGGGCAAGGGTGGCATTAAAAATCTGGATGAAATCATCACTGCTTTCTGAGTTCTGAACAATGATCCCAATCCAGTTCCATTGGAAATAGAGAAGGAGCTGGACAATGGCTGCATTCTGTAGGTGATACTGAGGATCGATCTGATAGAAGGTGGGGAACTGGGTCTTATCCCTCAAAACAGGGTCTGAGAATTGGTAACCTAGCTGAAGGGAGGGTAGAGATGGAGGAAAAGGAAGAAGTTAAGCATTTCTTGTTACTAATGTAAGACTATCTAGATTAGCAGAGTATTAGCAGAGAAGTGTTAATACCACTTTACAATGCCTTGGTAAGGCCACACTTGGAATACTGCATCCAGTTTTGGTCACCGCGATGTAAAAAAGATGTTGAGACTTTAGAAAGAGTGCAGAGAAGAGCAACAAAGATGATTAGGGGACTGGAGGCTAAAGCATATAAGGAACGGCTGCTGGAATTGGGTATGTCTAGTTTAATGAAGA